>NC_056727.1:58139451-58214451 GCF_019279795.1 Protopterus annectens | reverse complement strand
TGCACTATTACAAGAAGTATGCATGTGTTAGGTAGTGTAGATCGGAAGTAAGGGCCTGTTTTTAATAATATGGGATAATCTTTTATCACGGGCTTATTTATTATAAGCATTAAGTTGTTTGTCATGTAAAAGGAGTTGTTTTTCACGTTAGGTATTGCTAACATCAAGTATATTCAGTGCAGTAAGGTGCTTAAAAAACATCGACTTAACTTTTATGAAAGAAATATGTTGTTCGGAGTCTGTTGATGGATGTAATAAATTAATTATTCATTAGCCTTTTTTATAGGGTTTTTTATATCATGTAATCTAGAAGATCAGTATTTAAATGTGTTATTTTTAATGTTATTGTTTGTCTGAAGAAGTTCGTATGTGATGTGAATGAAAAGTGTGTAAAAATAAAACAAGCAGCTTAACAGTATTTATCTACAGCTTCTTTCTTGTGGCACCGGACACTTTTTTACTGTTTTCGTGAGTTGGGAGTTTTTTTTGTTTATCCTGGATTTGGTGCGTACCAATATGGGGGAACCACTATAGCACCCCCACTGTGAGGTCTTCCCTGGTGACATCTGACTACAAATCAGAATCATTTGAAGTAACTATCACAGCTGACCTCCCCCTAGCAGCAACTAAACTAAAAATCTTTTCCAGAGCAGATTATAACCTCTTATGGGATGGTATAAATAGCTTCTTTGCACCTCCTCCCTCAGATGGAACTGGCAACTATGCCGAGTTCTACACCAATGCTTTATGCAAACACCTGTATGACTGCCTTGACTCGGCTGTACCTGATAGGACCAAAACAAGCTCCTCAAGGAAGAGCAAACCTGCCTGGTGGACAACTGCCATTACCAGGCTTTACAATAATAAGAAGAAATTGATATCTAAGAGTAAGAGAGAGTGAGCCCTAAACTGGAAATGCTCCCTCATCAGCTTAAACAAGCAAATAAGACTTCTTGTGAAGTCCTCCAAAGAAACTATGAATCCAAATTAACTTCCTCAACTAAAGACAGCCACAAGGCATTCTTTAGTTACATCTATAACCTAAAAGGAAAGGCCCAGATTTGTGCTGAACTAGTAGTTAATGATACCACATATAATGAGCCTGTGGACATAGCTAACTTGTTGGCCGACGGGTTCTGTGAAATCTTCACTCCCCTGTCCCTGCCACACAAACCCCATAACATTCTTGCCACCTGTCCCCTACCTTGTATCTCTAATGAACAGGTCAATAATGCCCTCTCTAAGGCCAGGAACACAGCATCTATGGGACCAGATAACATCATAGGCTGCATCCTACATGGGCTCCAACAAGAATTAGCAACACCACTGGGTACTCTTTTCAATCATAGTCTAAGCACCAGCTTCATCCCAGCTGAATGGAAAATGGTCACCATTATTCCCTTGCACATAGGTGGTGTTTCCACTGACCCCAGGAACTATAGACCAATTAGTCTGCCTAGCCTTATCTGCACGACCATGGAGTGAATCATAATGGACCTTATCAACAAAGATATAGGTAATCTCCAAACACTTTGCCCTACTCAGCTTGGATTTGTCAAAGGGAGATCATGCCTGTTAAACCTGGGGGACTTCTTTATGACAGTCCTCAAGGCCCTGAACAAGGGGAAATCTGTGAATACAGCATACCTACACTTAATCAAGGCATTTGACACTATCCCCCATTCAGGCATCATTGACAAACTTACCAAGCTAGGTATCAACCCTTATATCATTAGATGCATAACTAACTGGCTCACTGATAGAATCCATATAGTTAATATAAAGGAATTCATCTTCAACAGCAGATGTGTAACCAGTGGTGTTCCACAGGGGTCAGTCCTGGGACCTCTACTGTTTGGAATCTATTTCTCCAAAGTACAAGCAAAAACTAAAGATCTGTGATGACTGGAAACTGGGAGCAGTCATAGAATCTCCAAATGATATCAACATCCTACAAGAGGTTCTTACACAAACAAATGATTGGTGCCAAAGTCATGGCCTTAAACCCAATGCAAAAAATGTATTATCATCCTTTTCAGTAAGGGCAATGTTCCTGCTAACGACCACATCAATAGCAACTCCTTAACTAACCACTAAATGGTGAGAGACCTGGGCATACAGGTTGACAGCAACCTTACCTTTGACCACCATGTCTCCACAGTGGTAAGAAGGGCATTCTATATTGCTCATCTCATAAGTAAGGCTATTGCCTCCAGAATAAAAGAAGTTATAGCCTCCCTGTACTCTTTCCTCATCAGGCCAGTAATTGAGTACAACACTTTTATTGTTGTGTACCTTTCCAAACACCTGCAGCAATTGGAGAAACCACATAAATTCTTCACAAGGAAAATTCTAGGTCTTCACCATCGGTCCTATGCGGATCATTTGAAATCACTGTCACTTTATTTTGTTTCATACATACTACTAAGAGGAGATCTCTGCCTTGCATAAAAGGCAATCTCTGACCCTACTTTATTGGAAATGCTGCATCTCCTTAAGTCAAATGGTACATGGGTTACTTGCTCTGAAGACCTTAACCTAGCATTTGACATTAATAGAACCTGCTTGAGGGGCAGATTTGTGTCCCAGAGGTTACCACACCTTTGGAACAGACTCCCACTTCATGTCAAGCAGAACACCTCATTGGCTCTCTTCAAACTTAGCCAGGACGATTGGATGGGTAACCATAAATTCACCATGAGGGTTCCACCTATGTCCTTTTTGGACAAGGGCAATATGTGCTGATCTTGTAAATGTGGGTAGAACTTGGCTAGGCTTGTAAGGGCCCTAGGGCCATTAGCCTAGTAACTTCATATGAACCTATGATCCTATGAGCTAAGGTACTGAATGGTAATGCTATAATAACATCTGAATTTGGACAAGAGTTTATTTTATTATTTTCTTTGTTGTTAGTAATGCCACAGTGTTTTTTCTCCTGAAATTAAAATTATTTCTCAGATATCATGACTGTTCTCTAAGGTTTCCACAAAGTGCACATCATTGCTTTATATCAGAAAAGGGACCTTTTTCATTTCATTTATTTATTTATTTATTGTCAGTTTTGTTTTCCAGGATTTTTAAAGCATTAATCTTTTTTGTTTTATTGTGGAACCAAAAGATCATTGGGAAATGCATACACAACTATACAGGGCACATATTGTTACAGACTGGTAGTTAAGCTCATATGAGAAAAGATACATGTTATGCATGAACAACTGTATAATATAGTTTATGGTGTTATCGTCTAAACATAAAAAAAAAAACTGACACTAAGAGGTGACACAAGGGGCAGATTATATTAATGCTTAAAATGTCAAAGCAGACACTGTATATTAAACAGGTTGCATCATGGAGCGAGAGGCCATGGTGGTGCAACAGTTAGCATTGTCGCATCACAGCAAGAAGTTCTCCAGTTCGATTCTCGGCTAGAGCACCTTCTGTCTGCATGTCATCCCTGCGGGCGAATGAATTTAAAGACATGCAGGTAGGTGCGAGAGTGTGTGTGTGGGTGTGCCTTCGTTGAAAGTTGGGTGCTGGGCTGGCAACTTAACGCCATAAAAATTCACTGCCAATCATTAGTGGACCAGAGTTCCACTGTGATGACCCCTAATCGGGAAAAGCCGAAAGACAGTTTTATCAGCTGGAGTGAGTAAGCAACAGATGGAATTTGAACTGAAATGTGACAGCAATACCTAGTCAGCCAAACACTGCGAAGTGATGGAGTATAATACACAGAAGAAATACAAATGGGGATGGCTCAGAAAACTGCAATGCCTAAAAGACAAGCTGCCTGGTAAAGCAAAAAATGATGATCAGAATATGCCTTGTGTTTGTACAGGTGGTGTTTTACATTGAGAAGTCATAAGATTCTAATCATGAAGATCACTGGTGAAGGCAGAGTTGTGTAGTGAATAAATTATAAAAAATTTCCACAAAAGGAATTACACAAGTTCAAAGTGAAGCACAGTTAACTGCAATACATATATTGCAGTAAGGACTGAGCTTTCCTTTTTCTTTGGAAAAATGGAATGATATTATACCCAAAATAAGGAACCACAAAGAATCCCAGGGGTTCCACCTGTATCCCTCATTGATAGGGGCAACAGGTGCTGACTAAGGTTTCTGTTTTGGGGATAAGCTATTGGCTAGGCTTGTAAGGGCTGCAGGGCCATTAGCCTAGTAACCTCCTATGATCCTGTGATTCTTTTATAGAGATGTTGTCACTTGTCCTATTAATGTGCTGTTGTTATCTTTTCTGGTGAGAAATCAATACAGCAGGAGAAAGTAGTGAGCAGAACATAGTGCAGCATTTATCATCTACTTGTAAGTTTTAAAACATTTACATTTAAATCTTTTCAAGATACCAGTTGCATTAACTAACGTACAAATAATGCGTGTGCAATAACATTCAGATATATTTTTCTTTCTGTCATTTAGTTCAAATAATCATTATCATCATCTCTCTTTTTCCCATTTTCAACATGGGGTCAGGGTGTCACGTCAACTGTCACCACCTCTTTTGTTTCTGAATGCGTGAATTGAATGCTTCAATAACAAATTCCTTGAAATCTTAAATAATCTTGCTCCCCTCAAAAAAATTCACCAAAAAAACAAACAGCTACCATGGCTTTCTAAAGAAACAAAACAACTAATGAAACAAAGAGATAGGGCCTGGTCACTATATCATATGACCAAAAATAACAACAATCTCGCCCTTTGCAAATAACTTAGAAACCATGCTAAGAAAAAACATCATCAAGGATAAAATAACCTATTTCCTCACCTGCCAACAAAAATACCAGCACAATCCACAAAAATTCTGGCAGAATATCAACCACCTCCTTAACCCTGGTAAAACTCCTACCCTAGCCCCCCCCTCACTACTAACTCCTCTGTGCCCTTAGTCTCACAATTTAATTCCCACTTCATCAACTCCATCACTTCTCTCCTAGACAACAAAACAATCCTGTCACTCACTGTTCCCTCCCATAAGTCTAATGACACAAACTCTTTGTCCTTTATTCCCATTCCAGCTTCCTACATTTAAAAACTCCTATGTAAATTAAAACCCTGCTGCTTAGCTGCCGACCAACTTCCAAATGAATACCTAAAACTAGCTACCCCATCCATCACCTACCCCATATCACTACTAATAAACCACTTTATCTCCAACCAGTACGTTCCCAAATTATGGAATATCTCTCATATCATACCACTTCTTAAGGGCGGCCCATCTAGAGACATAACTAACTACTGTCCCATTGCCATTCTATCCCTCCTTGCCAGATTTCTAGAGAAATGTATCCACCAGCAACTCATGAATGACCTCACTACCAACAACCTACTCTCCAGCATCCAGCATGGCTTCAGGCCTAAACACAGTATTAACTCATCCCTCATAACCTTTACAGAGACCATTCACCACCTCAAAAATGAAGTACAACAAGTCTCAGCCATTTTCTTAGATATGTCAAAAGCTTTTGATACAGTGTCCCATCAGCTGCTCCTCAACAAACTTGCCACTTACAATCTCAATACCACACCCCTAACATGGTTTCACAGTTATCTATCCCACCGACTACAGGCCACTAAATGGGCAAACAGCCTCTCACCACTATTACCAGTCACCATGAGGGTACCAAAAGGCTCCATACTTGGGCCCTTCCTCTTCATAATATTTACCAGCAACCTATATACTGCCACACAACATGCCACCTTCATCCAATATGCAGATGACTCCTCTTTTATCTGCTCAGCCCACTCCCCACAAGAACTCCAAAACAAAATGCAATCATCATTCCAAGACATTGAAAAGTACCTCACCAGCCACCAACTCATCCTAAATCCAAATAAGACCAAGCTCATAATTTTCTCTAATAAATCTTCCAAAACCAGTACCCAATACCTTTCCATACTAACAACATGGCAAAAACTGAACCCACCAATCAGACCAAGCTGCTAGGGGTAACCATAGATGACTCACTAAAATTTATTAAACACATCTATCTGACCATCAAAAAATCTACTCTAAACTAGGTGCTCTATACAGGGTTAAACCTTGCCTTACACAACAAGCTAGACTGACCACTGTAAAATCCCACTTGCTATCCACCCTCCTATACTGCTCTGACGTCTTTACTAACCTATCAAAAACTGACATAAATAAACTAGACTCCTGCTATAACAGAATAGCTAAGTTTGTCACCAACCAACCCCACAGAACACACCACTGCACTGCTCTCCGACAGCTCAACTGGCTAGAACTTCCCAACCTATTAGTAATAAAACAACTTTCACTTGCCCATAAAATCATATTCAGCTCTACTGACTGCCCAGCTTTATCAAACCTAGTGCAGCCAAACAGAAACTGTAGACCCAGGTCATCCAGCAAACTAATGCTAAACCCAGTCTCACAACTATCATGTAGACTCTCTCTACTCCCATAAAATAGCCAAAGATTTGAACACCCTTCCTCAACAGATAACTAAAAATTTCAACCTGTCCACATTTAAAACTACCCTGAAAGACTATTTAAATGATAATTGGCTATGCCCCTGTATTGCTCCCAACTAATACTCTTCCTATTTTTCCCACTCTTCTCATACGATAGCCCAAATAGTGCACATCCCACATAGGGCTATCCCACTATCTGTCTTCTCTTTATTAAACTTTGTTCCTTCAGATGACCTAACTTGTAAAGCTATATGACCAGTTTTGGTATTTCAGAAGTTCAAAGCTACATGACTTATGTACTTCATATATATTGTAAAAAAAAAAAAAAAAGTATTCCTGTATGCCTGAAACATGCATGTTTATATTGTATTTCTGTTGTTATATGTTGCTATAATATTTTTGTTAAGCTCATTTTCATATTGTTAGCAATGTTCTACTTAAACTAAGTTTACTGCTTGTACCTTAATAATGTTCTTTTTGTTGTGGAGCTTTTCTCTCTGGGTCTCTGCTGAAAACGGGCTTTTTCCAACCCAGTCAGACACTGGATATCCTTGATTCTACTTGCCTTCATCATGTCTCTCCTGACTCATCTTCTTCACCATATTGTCTATCTTTTTCTTTCCTACACTTGTGCCCAAACAACTGTAATCCATTCTCTTTGACCCTTTGTGCAACTGGAGCTACTTTAGCTTCTGCTCAGATGTCATCAAATCTTCATCTGTTCCACTCGGTGCATCCTATCAGATATGTCATATTCATCACATCTACCTTCCTAAACTGATTTGCCATCACTGCCCAGGCTTCTGTAATATATAGAAGAACTGATCACACCACTGTTTTTTAACTTTACTTTTTAACTTCTTTGGCATTCTTCTGTCACACACTACCTAAGACACACATCGCCAGTTTGCTATAATCCATAAGTTTCTATCTTTGACCTCCTCACTCAGACTTTCTTTCTCCTCAGCCACCCCAACAAGATATTTTAGTCTGGTAGTTGGTGCAGATGTTAAGTTACATGCTTTAGTTCCTATGGTACAGGTTTTGAGTCTCAGTTTTCATTTACTTACTGTGTAACCTTGAGCAAGTCACTTAACCAGACATTACTCCTGGGATGCCTTTAAAAAGGGACTGTGTGCCTACCTGGTTAACAAATAGGATTATTATTATTATTATTATTATTATTATTATACTTGAAACTGTTAACTGATTCTACTATTTCCATTCTATCTCAATTTTCAGTTTTCTGTTCTGATTTTCCTCCATCTACTGCCATGAGTTTGTATTGAGTTTCATCCCATGTACCTTTAGCTTTGCATTGCATTCCCTTTTCCTTTGCTGAAGTTCTTTCTCAGAGTCTGCTTGTAAGGTCACATCATCTGCATACTGCAGCTTTGTTGATCTGCCCCCATTGACCTGTTTGCTAAGGTAGTCTATCACCAGTATGAATAGCAGTGGGGTCCCTGTACAAGGCCTGCACTAACTCTATCAGTGTTTCCAAAACTTAAAACCATTGCAGAGTTGCTCAAATTAGCTTTCTTGGTTCATAGGTTCATAGGTAGATACTAAGCTATTGGCCCTAGGGCCTATATAAGCCTAGCCAAATGGTACCCTGGCTTTTGCCACCTAAGAAAATTATTTTCCTGTGCCCCTGTCAAGCAGAGCCACAGAAGTGATCCCTGGGGTGAATTTCCTATCTCCCATCTTAATCATCAAGATTTTTCTTGAAGAGTGCTAATGATGAGCTTTGTTTGATATAGATAGGTAGATTGTTCCAGAGTATGGGAAGTGTCTAAGACAGGAATCTATCCTTCCTGCATGTTCTGTTTATTGTGGTGACAAGGTTTAGGTCCCTAAAGCGTGTAGCTCGGAGGGATTGGGGTTTCTTTACATGGAGCATGTCCAACAGCTCTGGGTTTGACATAGCTTTGTATGTTAGGCAGAGATCGCCTCTGAGTAGGCGATATGCGACTGAGTAAAGCTGGAGTTTTTTGAGACGTTCTGCATAGGGCATCTGTTTGAGGCTGGTAATCCTCTTTGTGAGGTATTTCTGTGGCCTTTCCAGTTGTTGTAGATGTCTTGTGAGGTACATACCAAAAGGGGCGTTGTACTCTATAATTGGTCTAAAGAGTGATGAGTAGAGGGGAACAATGACCTCTTTTTTCCTGGATGAGAAGCCTTTTGTGATGAGGTGTGCTGTGTAGAAGGATTTCCTGACTACTGTGGCGATGTGATTATCAAAGGAGTGACTACTGTCTACCTGTGTCCCAAGATCTCTTATCACACTTTTGGTGTTAAGTAGACTACCGCCTATGTGGTAGTTCATGGGTACAGAGTTTTTACCAAAAGGGATGAAAATGCACTTTTTGGCATTGAGCTTGAGGCCATGGCTTTGACACCAGGCATCTGTCTTAGTGAGACCCTTTTGTAGAATGTCCACATCGTTAGGAGATTTGATTATGGCTCCTATTTTGCAGTCAACTGCGAACTTTGTTAGCCAAAGACCTTCTGTGTTAGCCTGTACTTCAGAGAAGTAGATACCAAACAGGAGAGGACCTAGGACTGAACCCTGTGGTACTCCACTTGTCACTGGTCTGAAGTTGGATTTAGAGTCTGCTACTTTCACAGTGTGGGTTCGGTCAGTGAGCCAGTTGGCAACCCATCTTGTGACATAGGGATTTATACCTAGTTTAGTGAGTTTTTCTATAATTCCAGAGTGGGGGATGGTGTCAAAAGCCTTGGTGAGATCCAGATAGGCTGTGTGTACCACCTTACCCTCAACTACTGCTTTGGTGACCGCTTCAAAGAAGTCCATCAGGTTTAGGAGATATGATCTGCCTTTTACAAACCTGAACCGGGTAGGGTCCAGAGTTTGGAGATTACCAATGTCATTGTTTATAAGTTCCATGATGATACACTCCATAGCCTTGCAGTCCAGGCTCGTCAGGCTAATGGGTCGGTAGCTCCCGGGGTCCATGGTGGCTACCCCTTTGTGGAGTGGGATAACTGTTGCTGTATGCCATTCAGTGGAAACAAAGCCTGAGGTGAGGCTATGATTGAACATGGTACTTAGGTGGGGTGCCAGTTCATTCAGTAGTCCATGTAGAACGCAGCCTGGTTTGTTGTCAGGTCCCATGGATACTGTGTTCTTGACTTTGGAGAGTGTGTTTTTTACCTGTGCAGCCATGATTACAGGTACTTTGCATTCTTCCGGTATAGAGATGGGCCCTTTAGGGGATGAGAGAGGGGTAAAGTTAGCACTGAACCTATCTGCCAGGATGTTGGCAATATCAGTTGGTTCTGTATATTTAGTGCCATTGTGCTGTAACTCAGGGCAGATCTGAGTGTTGCCATTGAGATTCTTGACATAGCTATAGAATGCTTTGTGGTTGTCTTTAGAATCAGTGGCGATATTGTTTTCGTAACTAGCTTTGGAGGATTTTATGAGGGATCTCAGCTTCTTACTGAGGCTGACCACTGAGTTCCTCCAATCATGGGATTTTACTCTTTTTTTCAACAGTTTCTTTCTTCTGTTGTAGAGTTTATTTATAGCAGGGAACCACCAGATTGGCTTGCTTTTTTTGGAGGATAGCATCTTGGTTCTGTTAGGGATTGCACGATCCATGCACTCATGTAAGTGCTTATAAAGTGCAATTGTATAGGATTCAGCAGTCGTATCTCTACTGTCTGTCAGCATGGGTGTCGTGAAGTTTGCCACTTCTGACTTAAGAAGCGTGAAGTTGGCTTTGGAGAAATTTTTTACAGTGGTTTTCCTAATAGGGGGTAGGCCTGGGATGTGGATGTCTAGGGTGATTTGCTTGTGGTCAGATCTGACCAACGAAGAATTAACCTCTGGTGTGGAACACCGGTTGCCCATGTTGGTAATGACCAGGTCTAGGATATTGCTGCCCCTGGTGGGGGTGTGGATAAGTTGATCTAAGGCATTAGAATTTATGAATTCCAGAAAACATTGAGCACAAGAGTTGGTACATGAGTAGTTTTCCCAGTTAATGGTGGGGTAGTTGAAATCGCCCATTATTAGGGTGTTAGTTTGTACCCTAATATTTTCCAGTGTATCAAGAAATGAGGAGTGGGAATCCTGGGGAATGGTGGGGGATCTATAGCAAGCTACAATTTACATTGCGGTCTTGCCCAGAGTTAGTTGCAGTTGGATAATCTCAGATGCATTATGCTGAGCAACTAGCCTGGAGGTGTGGATATCCTTAATGAATATTGACACGCCTCCACTTTTAGTGCTTCGGTCCAGGTTAGGTGGCCGAAAGGTGTGGTATGAATTATAGCCTGGTAATGCAGGGGTGCTTTCTAGAGCCTTGAACCAGGTCTCTGTCACTGCACAAATGTCGATGTTCTCCATTTTAAGGTGTGCCTTGAGTGAGTGCATTTTCAGGTTTAGACTTCTAGCATTGAGTAGCATTACCCTCAGATTTTGCTTGCTTGTACCTGTTACGGTGGTGAATTTGTCATTTGAATCTTGCCTAATTTGAATGGGACCTTATCATATACTTTTTTTCCCAAGTGTAGAAATGCCTAATTTGACTATTTCCTTATCTCTAGATTATTCTTTACTGTCTCACTGCAAACACCTGGTCAGTTGTAATATATCTTGATAGGAAGTCAAACTGTTCCTCTCCCATTTTACTTTCTACTGCTCCACATGTTTATCAGTCACCTTCTCTGGCATTTTCATGCAGTGTGGCAGGAGTTTGATACTGCTATACTGCTCACAGGTGTGAATGTCCTCTTTGTTCTTGTACAGTGACACTAGGATGCTTATTCTTAAGTCATCTGGTTGATGATTTTCTGCCCATACTGATATGAGCACCTCAACAGCCATTTCACCACTAATTCATCCCAAGCTCGATCATATCTGATGTGACCTCATCTAAGCCTGTGCTTTCCTTGACTTAGTTTTCCTTAGTGCTGTTCTTACTTCTTCTATAGTGGATACTGCTTCCTCTTTTTTTGTAATTGGCAGTACAGCTTCATTGGGGTTCTATTTATTCAGAAACTAGTGGAAGTATTCCTTGCATTTTCCATTTATGCCATGTGGACAGGTGATCAGGTTGCTGCTGCATCCCTTATGAATGGTAACTGATGGCTGTCTTGTTTATCTTTCTGTCTTTTCCTTGAAACATGATAGCATTTTTTGTGCCATTTTCTGAGTCACTTTTCAGAAACTGATATAGTGCTTCTGATGCCTTGTTTTTTGCATTTACAACTGCTCTCTTACCCTCTGTGTTAGCCAATCTGTATTTCTTCTTAGCTTTTCCCTTCATTTCTATCTCCCACTTTATCATGCACTCCTTTTTGATAGTTTCCTAGACTTATGCATTTCACCACGAGCTCTCCTTATGTCACTTATTTCTATAACTTGTTGGGACACATATCTGTGATATACATCTCACACCTGCTGTTTTGAGATGTTGCCAATCTTTTTTTTTTCTTCAGCTGCACCTATTTTCTCTTCCTCCTTAAGTGCTACAACCTGGGTATTTTTTGAACTCTTCAAGACAGCTTTCAGATCTTTAGCCTAGACTCTGTTGGCCTTAGAGCCTTCTCTGACTACACCTTGCAGCTGATTGTGGCCACCATTTGCTTATGCTGTGGGCTGACTGTTTCACTGGGGATGACTTTGCAATCTGTGACTCTAATCTAATAATCTTTCCTTTCTAGCAAGAAGTCTGCCTGAGTTGCATGTTGGCCACCCATGTATGTGATCTTATTTCTGTTTCTCTTGCTGAACCACGTGTTGACGACCATCAAGTAATTTGCCAGACAGAAGTCTAGAATGGCTACTCCTTTTCTATTCCTGGTTCCTCATCCATGTGGGCCCAGGCAGTTTTATTATTCTGCTCTCTTTGTCTCAATAAGAGCATTCAGATCCCTCATTACTAACTCTAATTCACATTGTTCTGCTTTATTTAGTGAGACCTGCAACTGCTGCCTGAATGCACTCTTTTCCTTGCCTGTTGTGGGGAACAGGCTAAAATTATAAATACTGTCTTGACTCTAGAATGGAGTCTGATAGTCCTATGCATATCACAAATTGTGATCATAGCTCTGTCTTGAAAAATCCACCCACCGTAGTTTCCACACCTTTCTTAGTTTGCCCTTCACATGAGTAGTGGATTCTGGATCCCAAGCCCAAGTGGCTTTGCTGTACTGCCCATTGATTTGGGTCACTCACATCCCAGCTGCATCTTTTCATTCAACTTACATTCAGTGAAGTAGTCTTCAGTCCAAATTTGACAGACTGAATGGTTTACATCCAGCTTTCACTCAACAGATCTATCCCACATAGCCTAGGATGAGAAACTGGACACTGCAAATCAGTTATTTATTGAATGACATTGTTGTGCTTTATGGTGGACATAACACTGCCCAATAGAGACAAATAGACCCTCCCCCATCATTAGCATGGCTCCCTTGTATAGGCTGGATTAGACCAGGTCCTAACCCACTGTTATCACTGACAAATACCTATGGCCATCTTTTTCGACATTAGTCAAGGTGAGCAAACTACCTAGAGCCAGTTTTAAAAGTGGAACTACAAAATCTATCTCTCCAAAGTGATAGAAGTGATTACACCTTTGGAAGTTTGTACATAAATACGTTTATATTTAGTTATTTTATACACTAGTTATGATCTTCTATAATTCTTCCATTACTACAACAAAGCTTGATACATGATTATACATAATCACACACACACATATATATATATATATATATATATATATATATATATATATATATATATATATATATATATATCTACCTGATAAGGTCGAAAGCTCAAAAAAACGACAACTAAATAACTGACACCACAAGAACGAAAGTGCAAAAACCTGAAAGTTGAAATGCCCGACAAAGCACAATCCCGACAGTAAACAAAACATGCTCTCAACTGCATAAATAATCACCACTGAAGCAATACAACCATAGTAGTAGTAGTACCATCCATACACAACAACTGATGTTACAGCAGGTGCTAATAACTAATTACATTCAACCGCCAATGAAAACAATCCTGTAACCTAAAAAGTACATCTCACCCAATAATGACTGTACTATGCACTGAAGATACAATGGCAGATACTGACAAAGTAGCTCCAGGACAGTTAGGAAATATATATACAACAGTGAAATCACAAAAGGGGAAGGATATGCTAGTCATAGACTCTTACCTGTACCACCTAGAAAGAATGCGACACAGCAAGAGGTATTGGGCATGCAAATACAAAATTCCTGATGCTTGTAGAGGCAGAGCTGTAACCACCCTAATCCCAGACGGCAATAAACTTGTAAAATCAGTAGCCCACAACCATGCTGTGGATTCTGGTGAACTTCAGAGGTGCGTGGTTAGTAGAGCTAACTTAAGCAGAGACACACCTTGTTTAATAGTCGAAGATGCACTGGCATCAACATCCCTAGATACAATACCCTGTGTTCCCCATAGATGGGCCCTATTACAACAAGTGAACTTCACTAGATGTCAGAAATGTAGAATAAGTACAACAAATGAGTTGACTCTATTAAATATAGACTTCACCAAGTTCCCTCTGAAGTCCGGTAATTTCAAACGGAAAGCAATATCAGACCCTGCTACTGACACCACTGTTGTAGTGTATACCACGGAGGATAATTAGCACGACTTGAGCTGTGCTACAATCTGGCTCATGGATTGTACATTCTTTGCAAAGGGTGTAATTATTCGACAGTTATATAACATCCATGCATTGATCAAGTACGGCATACATAGTAAAACTGTACCTCTACTCTATGCCCTAATGTCGAAAAAGTCATTAAAAGCTTATAATTACTTGTGGCATAATATATTCTACTTGTTGACAACTAATAGATTTGATGTGCAATTGAGATTTGTTCTTTGTGATTTCGAAACAGCTGCACTCAAGAGTATTAGGCTAACCATCCCTGATGCGTGGTCAAAGGGCTGCTTATTTCACTTTGGCCAGAATATCTGGCATAAAGTGCAATCATTGGGTCTAGCATCAATGTATAACAATTCACAAGAATTCCAACTGGCCGTGAAATCACTAGTCGCATTGGCATTCCTAAAGGAAGATGAAGTACAAGTGACATTTAATGAATTACGGGCAACCTTCCCCACAGAGAGTAAAGAAATCCTGAAAAACTTTTCTGACTGGTGTGTGTGTGGGTATATATATATATATATATATATATATATATATATATATATATATATATATATATATATCTATCTATATATATATATATATATATATATATATAGTAAGAGGAGACATTTTCACACTAGAACTAGTGCTACAGTGAGATTCCCGCCACTCTTTCCAATTTCATTTTGGAATGTCAAGTGATCTAACTGAGTTGTACTACTGCAAACCCAGAACATGGTGGAGGCATAGCATAGGAGGCTGAAATGTCTCATAGGAGACAGAGGAACCAACCTGAGATATCTGTTACACACATTAGTATGAGAACAAGACCAGGTGGATGAGCTCAGGATTTGAATGTCAACAGGCTGCATACCCTCTCCAAAGAAGAGGAAACTAATAACTAGACACCAGCAGTTTCAGACTGTATTACTTAGTAGGGAGCATTATACACCTGTGGATTTTGTGAGGGCTATTGCAAGGCTCTTGAAAATGTGATTACTAATGCCTGTGAGACTTACACTACATACTGCCTGTGCGTTCCTCTAATTTGCTTTTGGGATCATCGTAGAAGTCTTTTCACTTTGTAGAATGATTCTTTATGATGGTCAGGTACAGCAGGCAATGCATCTTACCATTGCTCATACTTGCATAACTGGCAGTGAACTTTCATAACGTATTCCGACTGGTTTTGTTTGTCTCACTCCTCTATACAGTATGCACTGCATAGATTTGGTGATGTTTTTGAATGTCGGTGTTTTGGATGTCGGGATTTCCACTTGTCGGATATTTGCTTTGTCGGCCTTCTCGTGTTGGATATCTCATTGTCATTGTTTTGCGTTGTCAGTCTTATCAGGTTGACCTATATATATATATATATATATATATATATATATATATATATATATATATATATATATATATATATATATATATATATATATATATATATATATGGGTCCACTTTGTAATTTCAAAATACTGAAATTTCGAATTTCAGTATTTCGAACTTACAAAGCCGAATACTCCAAAACTGGGAGAAGCGCGAAATTTAAAATACTGAAGTACAGATATTTCGTATTTCTGCTTTTGGTGGTATGGAATGTGGATGTTTGGGTTTAATTTTGGTAAGTTTGTGTGTGTAAGTATGTTGGTTAGGGGTTTAATGTGTGTAAGTATGTGTTTGAGGGACTGTAAGATGTGTGTGTGTGTGTGTGTGTGTGTGTGTGTGTGTGTGTGTGTGTGTGTGTGTGTGTGTGTGTGTGTGTGTGTGTGAGTTTTGTTTGTGTTACTATTTGTGTGATCTCACAGTTAGACTATATATGTGGGGGGGTGTGGCAGGTGCAGCCCCCCACATGGGGGGTGCAGGGGGTATATATGTAGTTCGTATTAGTTTGTTTTATTGTGGGGGGGTTTGTGTATGTTTATGTGTGTACTGTATGTATAGCGTGAGTACGGGATTTTGAATTTTGCGGTTGTGTGTTTTCGAATTTGTGAGTTGTGGTTGGGTTTTTGGCTTTGTGGTTTCGGTATACTGAAATTTGAGATTTCAGTATTTTGAAATTACAAAGTGGACCCATAAATAAATAAATATATATATATATATATATATATATATATATATATATATATACACACAGACACACACACACACACACACACACACACACACACACACACACCCACACACACACATATGTATATGCACATATACACATACATACGTACACAGAATGAGAGAGAGAGTGACAGACGTATATCTAATGTTACTTTGCTTTTTTCCCTCAAACCATATGTTTTTGAGATAGATTCCTACATTCTTAAGAGATTCTACAGTGTTCAAGCCAAAAGGCCAATGAAGGATGCTGATTCCTTTGCATAGGTTTGTATACTTTGTTACCCATCTAGTAATCAAGTGAGTTCTTAAAGCGAGTTTTTGGATACATGAATATTAAAAGGTATATCATTCCATAGTATAGCCATTCTGTTAGTACAAAAGGTATATTTAAGATTAGATTTACACATATGAGTATTAATGTTCATGTTATTATGCCTCAAATTCCTGTTCTTAGAGACACCATATATATCAAATATAGCTCTCAAAACTAGGTCATGAAAATACTGTATGCAGTTATTAGCATTCCTCCCATAGTTTCGTAACAGATAGAATATAAATATGAATGCTTGCATCTTACTCTCATAACCTGGGTCCTTAACTGAAACTATCCTGTTAGTCAATTTTCTCTGTACATCTTCTAAACTGTGTAATAGTCCTTGATTATGCATACAGAACACATATAAGATTTAAATACTGTAATTAAAAAAAGCCTCATCTGTTTTTAATGATCTTAAAATATAACGTATTTTGTCATAGATTTAGTACAAACTGATGTTGCATGATTTTTAAAGGAAAAATTTGAAGTAATCACAACTCCTAAATCCATGTACTGATCTACTTTCACAAGTGGGTCTGACAGTAGATGCATACTAGTCTTTATCATTTTATTGGAGATGTACATAACATTGCATATTCCAGTACTAAACTGCAACCCAGTAGATGAGGACCAGTTATTCAATATTTGCATATAACTATTCAAGGCTTCATAATCTGTTTCTTTTTGCAATATGAGATTTATAACCATTAACATATTTACAAAGCCAGATGTTTTTAGCTTTTGGAATAGTGGCAAATACCACGTTAAAGAGTAGAAGTCTCAACAAAGAACTTTGCAGAACTCCCAAGTAGACTAGTAAATGCTCAGTTAGTGTATTTCTGAATCTATAGTTTGCATTCTATTTGTTAAGCATTCTCTTGTCCATCTTATTATGAAGCAGTTCACATTATTAATTGTAAACAACTATATATTATAGGAAATGGTAAGTTTTCAAAAGCTTTTGATGAGTCCAAAAATATAACACTTGGTAATAAACCTATCTCTAATCCTTTTACCACTGGATCATAAAAAATAACCAGATTACTCAGTGTAGATCTCCCCATTATAAACCTATGTTGTTCAGTATTAATACTGTAGAGGTGTGTACCAGTATTGTTCAACATTCTGTTAAGCACTTCTCAAAGCACATACCAAGAATGTAGGTTAAACTTATGGGCCTATAATTTCCTAATGATTCTTTCTTCTCTTTATTGTATATTGGTGTTATATGGGAGGTCGGATACAGATCCATTTTTTAATAATTCATTGAATAATTTGTGTAGAATGGGAGTGCTTATCTCACACACGTTTGATAATAAAACTCCAGGAATTATATCTGGTCACATAGATGAGGAATTTTAGATATCATATTTAAAGAAAGGGTCAATAAATCTCCTTGTACTGGTATTAATGGTTGATGGCCACTTGGCCTAAACCTTTTATTCTAGTTTAACAAAAAGAAATGTATAAACTAATTAACCATGGATCACGTATCACAGCATTATTTATTGTAAAAGTACTTATCACTTTATTAGAGTTTACTGAATTTATGTTGATGGTTATTAGGTGGTGCAGTGGTGCAGCAGTTGACATTGTCACCTTACAGCAAGAGGATCTCTGGTTCAATTCTCAGCTGGGATGCTTTCTGTACAGAGTCTGCATGTCCTCCTTTCATTTGTGTGGGTTTCTTCTGGGTATTCCGGTTTCCTCCCACATTCCAAAGACATGTGTCTGCAGCGTTACTCCTTGGGCCTCCTCTGAAAATAGGCTCTGTCCTAGTTGGACTTTCCTGGTCAACAAATACTAAATAAATAATAAATACATATAGCTATCAAAAGATTTTTTTTATTTTATGATTCATGAGTTAACTCACTTACATAAGTATTTCTTGGTGTTCTAATTTTGTCCATTAATTCTTTACTTACTTTGTTGTAAATTGTTTTATTCATTGGGTATTTTTGTATATGTTAAATTTTCTATTTTTCTTCCTAAAACTTCTCCATAATTCCCTATTCCACCATACTGGTTATTTCCCTTTACCTGGGAATGAAAATAAAGCTTTCCACACCTATAGATCAATTAATAATATACTTATTTATTAACAGCTTGTCACAATTAATTTTATTAATTTAATCCCTCATTTCCCATAATCATTTAAGCCTTATTTATTCCTTTTTATTTAAACACATAATTTATAACATCTCTAAGTTCAAATGGTATGGAGTTATGATCAAAATTTTCAAAAAGGATATTCAGAATCACATTTTTAATTAAGCCAGTGTTATTCATTGCAACATAATCCAGAATATGTTTACCTCTTGTTTTATCTAAAACAAGCTACATCATACTGTCTACATTGGTTATTAAAGGATTACCTTATAGGTAAAAGTCACCAAACAAGTGACTGCTATTTCACTTCTGCTATATTAAACAGTTTAAAAAAATATATATATAGAAACTTGGCATATAAAGCATCTTCCTTATATTTCCAGAGGTGTATACCCAAAATAACATCTCCACCTCAAAACAATGATCACATTTAAAGAGAAAAATCTGCTATATTGGTTTCAATTAATGAAAGATGAAAAGCTACATTCTGTTGATTATATTAAGAACAAATATAACTTAGATAAAGACATGTGGCTAGATGTACAATCCTGCAGACAACATGTAGAATGGGAAATTAAGTTAATGCAACCGAGGATAAGAGATCATACCCCAAAATTAATTGAATGTCTAACATTCTTAATGCAACAAAATACATTGAAACAGGGTCTCTTATTCAAATTATATAGAGTTGTTAATAACAGACCTTCGAATGAAGAAGATAAAAAAAAATAATTATAGTATCTTCTAAACATACAACTTCATCTCTTAGATGGAAACTCTTTACTTGGAATTTTTTTGCATAGATCTTTCTTCACACCACATACAATTGAATTAATGTTCATGCAGGAACAAGTTTGTTGGAGATGTAAACAAGAACTTAAAGCAGATTGGCAACACATGTTTTTTGACTGTACTGTCTGAACACCTTATTGCAATAACATTAATCGCTTTTTACAGGCTTTTTTGGAAATAAATTTGTTTTATCAAAATCACTGATCATTTTTAACACTCCTATTCCTATATGTGTATCCCCTATAAGTATCAAATTATGTAACCATTGAGTCCTTCAGCACATCTCAGGATCAGGCTCAAAAGTAGGCTTTAACGAGTATACCTCAATGGTTGGGGTAAGGTCATACACTTTCCTGTTCCATTGAGGTCAATCTTGTTTCTGATGTATAATGAAATGAGGCCAAATGATACAGTCTAAATAATATGTGGTTCAAGAAAACGAAGCTTAATGGCATTTAGGTTTCAAAGAACCATCTGCATATGTGTGTTTGTGTCTCTTAGGCATGCAGACTTTAATAAATTCAACCATGTAATCAACACACAGCTGCTATCTTTCACATCTTGGAAATATAAATTTATCTATAACAAAAGCAACCCACTGTGTGTTTTCAGTTTTATCTACAATGTTAGCCTAGGTATACTTACTTTCTCCTCAAATTGTAGGTATTGCTTCCAATTATCATCTTTGCCATTTATACTTTAACAATTCTTTTGAAAATTTGTAAACGCCATTTTAATGCTCGATCTGTGTTCCATGTTTGAGATAGTATGTCAGATATAATATTGTTTGACATGCAAATGTAAGGCCATTGTTTGACAATTTGTAAACAAATTTATCTTTGGTCTTGGGCCTGGGATGTGACTGAAAGTACCATTAGATAAGTACATTCTCCTTGTAATAACTAAATTAATAAAAAAAATATTTGAAGAAGTGTTTGATTGACAATCATTAAAGTAAGACATTGATTTAAACTCTGAGTGGAGCACATTAATTCAGATTTTAACTGCAAACCACTCAAATGTTATACTGTTTTACTTATGATATACATAAATGCTCATTAATTGAAGTTCAAGTTTATAGTTATATTTGTTGAGTAGAAATTGACATGGCTAACTATTTTACAGAACTTCATCATTAAAAATATAGCATTTTGCAAATGTTTTGTGCCATGTATATACTTTGTGAATGTTACTATCATATTCATTAAAATGTGTTGTTTGCCATACACTCTCTTGTAAAAGCTGATTGGGAAGGAATTAAATCCAAAGATGGGAATCATACTGTCTGATGATGTTAAAATGGCAGATCTGGCAATCTGGTAGTGTACAAGTGCAACCTAGTCTGATCTGCTGCTTGCCGAGTTGCCAAGCACCCCACTGTAGTTGCATTTTACAAGGAAAATTGCTGGAAATTCAGCCTTGTAATGATCCAGATGGCTGCTATTGATTAGTAAAAGTTACTGTTAGGGCAAGCCAGAAGTTAAGAAAGTAAAATGATAATGACTAAAATTTAATATGTATGTCATATTAAGATACAGTGATCCATTTGCTTTTCTATGATCAGTAAGGGAACTGAGAACTGCATTTGAAAAAAAAGTCTGATTTTATATTTTGTATTTTCTTATTAATACAGCCAGTATCTGCTTCAATTAAGTCAAGTGCAAACATGTTGAGAGCCATAGCCTTGAATATATTATTTACAAAAAGGCTGTTTCTTCGGTGTAGTGAGTCTGCTATGTGCATAAGTAAATAACTCAGATGTTTTATCTGTAGGGGTCATACTTCACCTTGTCAAAATAGAGTCCATGTGACCTTCTAACTGGCCCAAGCATCAGCTTGCTTTGACTAGAGAATAAGTTATTTGAAATCATTTCAGAGTAGCAATTTCTGACAGAACTTTTAGAAAAAGGACCTACTAGAAATCTTTCAATGAAAAGAATGCTGATTGACTGATGCAAGTTAAACTCTAATTGCAAATGACCAGACATGTCTCACCATCTATGTTTAACCAATTTAATTCTCTCTGAAAATGGTCAAGACCCAAGCTACAGATAAAGCATGGAGGATTTTAAATAGATGGATCCAGCAAATCATGCTCAAAGATTGCTGCTTTCATGCTATCTCAACTCTCAAAGATGGCTGCTGCATCCATCTCCTTCCCTGTCACTGTTTTAATAAACCGCTGTAAACTAGTAAAACAAGTCTCAGACTGCATAAGTCAGAAATACTAATCCTATTACATAAGGATGGTTCTTCAACTCCACAAGGTAACTCTCACCATGTTGCTCTTATTGATTTTCTTTCTAAAATTAAAAAAAAGTGTGTGCCCCCCCAAGTTTTATCATTATATCAACACCCATGGCTTAACTGTTAGACTTTAAGCTTAGATTTCACTTTGGGCATGGAATTTCATAGAGCTCTCATTAAAATTACAAAATTACACTGTTGGAAACTCCTGGGTTCTGGTTGGTATGATTCTCAAACAATCTGGAAATATATCACTGATTAATAAGTATATTTCTTGGCATTTTAACCTTTCAGAGTTCTGCATTGTCTTAATTTTGCCTGACTGAATTATTGTTTGCCTGACTGAATTATTTTATATATTTTCTGGCATTGTTTTATATTCCTCATCTGTCCTGAAACTGCTTACTCCCTATTTCTGAGGTGGAGTTTATAAAACTGGTCTAACAGCTTTTGTATTATCTAATTACTTCAAGGCTTGCTGATTTAAAAGTAGTTTCTGTTTGTAAATTCTTGCATACATTGTTGGAAACTCCTGGGTTCTGGCTGGTGTGATTCTCAAATAATCTGTAAATATATCGCTGATTGATAAGTATATTTCTTGGTATTTTAATCTTTCAGAGTTCTACATTGTCTTACTTTTGCCTGGCTGAATTATTGTTTGCCTGACTGAATTATTTTATATATTTTCTGGCATTATTTTGTGTTTCTCATCTCTCATGAAACTGTTTTTCCCCCTCCCTCCTACCCTATTCTTGTAGAGTTGTCATAGTTGGTGGCTTTGCAGTTGCCCGCTCCTACTGTAAATTTGATCTGGGACACCCCTGCCAGTTTTGTGTTCACTCTACTTAATACAGATAGAACATTTGAGAAGGCCAACCCACTAAGGTTCTTAACCTCTGCTCCTTCTTCCTCTCTTCTTGCACTTTACTAAAAAGAAAAAAAAATGCACTTTATTTTGCTTTTGCCTCTTCTTAAAATTACTCAATTGTATTTATTATGCTGCATTTATTACTGCTTGGTAGTTGCCTGATTAAATTGTAACTTTATTCTAAGCCTTTCGATTTAAGCACTTGGGCTTCAGACCAGTTGTTTTACATTGAGAAGGTTTGTGGTCTGCACTGTTGTGGCAGGACAGGTAGCTTACATCCTTCTAAATTGGGAATTGCTGATTGAAGGCTTAGTGCCTGTTATTCTAAGAGTGTATTAGTTCTGGTTTAAGCATTTGGGCTTTGGGACAGTTATTTTACATTAAGAAGGTGTGGTCTGCATTCTTGTGGGAGGAGAGGGTAGATTTTGCCCTTCTGAGCTGGAAGTTTCTGGTTAAAGGCTTATTGCGCCTGCTTATTTGAACTGGTTGTTTCTGAAATTGGTATGCCTTGTTTGCTGTAGCATAGACTAAATTCAGACCTGCTGAATCTAGCTTTGTTTGTATAACTTGAGCACTAATCCAGACCACCTTTTTTTGGAGAAGGTTCCCCTGCACCTTAGTGGCAAGAGTGTGCAGTTAGAACTTGTCTGATCGAAGACTGCTGGAACGAGGCTCAGTTTTTAGCTTTTTATTGGTTAATTTGTTTAAATCAGTTTGCTAATTTGCTACTGTTATATTAAAAAAAAATACACTTTATGCATCACCACTAAGCTAGGGTTAAACTATTCCTGGGGCCATAAAGTCTGCTCTTCAAATTTTCCCTTAGAACTAGCCAATTTTTTAGTTTTAGCACTCAAATCTGTTTCTTTGAGCTCAGGACTTGTTCAGAACTTGTTGTAAGCACTAAATAAGCAACAAATTATTACAGCAGTCAACTTTACTCATTTGTATTGAGGAAAACAGTTTTTAGTACTTAACAAATAAGCACCTATCCAGGCATGTCTAAGGATCAGCTCCCAGTGTTTTTTGTCCTGTCTACCTGATGAATCTGGGCATCTCTGGGCAATGCTGCAATTGCCTCATGTACACAGACAACCCTCTCCTCCTACCACCCAACACTACAACCTGTGAGAGATGCACTTATATAGCCAAACTGGAAGCAAAGCTCTCCTCACCCAAGACTGGACTATACATTCAAGAGGGGAAGGTAAAGACTTGCACCACACCACACTAATCACATAATCCCTCAAAACCTACACCACCAAAATACACATATAGCAACACAAACACACAGACCTACATTCTCTGAGGTTCTCAATAAAAATCTGCTAAAGCAACAGAGTCCTCCAAAGCAGAAATGCATGCAACCTCCACCCCCCAACACAACCCAAATTACACATAGACCACAAACTCAGTGTGCCACTCAACCACAGCCCATAAGGCATAACAACAAACCCAACACTCCAGTCATAGGTGACTCTATAGTCAGGCACACTGATGTTCCACTCAACAGGCTAAATAAGGAGAAAGTTACTGTCAGCTGCCTGTCGTGTGCCAGGATCCTCCACATAATGCATGCACTCAGGTCACTCAAATATGACTCTGCCATTGTCCATGTTGGTGTGAATGACCTGAGATGTACCTCCCTGGACTACATGAAAAGAGACATGGAGGAGCTCTCCGATCTTGTAGCCCAGGCAGGTATGACCCTAGCCCTGAGTAGCATTCTGCCATCACCCAGAATGATATCACAGTACAAGGACAAAATGATTGACTTCAACAATTGGCTAAGCTTCTGGTGTCATTCTAAGGGGATTCAGTATCTGTCTGCCTGGGATGACATGATTGACAGACCATGATGCTTTGCCAAAGATGGCCTGCACCTGTCGCCCTTGGGATTTCAGATGCTGGCTAAGGCTGTTGCCACCCCTATAGTGCCTTTTTTAGGCAAGGTTGAAATGACAAATTCACCACCGTAACGGTACAAGGAAGCAAAATCTGTGGGTAATGCTACTCAATGTTAGAAGTCTAAATGTCAAAATGCATTCACTTGAGGCACTCCTTAAAATGGAGAACATTGACATCTGTGCAGTGACAGAGACCTGGTTCAAGGCTCCAGAGAGCACCCCTGAATTACCAGGCTATAATTCATACCACACCTTTCGGCCAGCTAACCTGGACCGAAACACTAAAGGGGGAGGCATGTCCATATTCTTTAAGGCTATCCACACTTCCAGATTAGTTGCTCAGCATAGTGCATCCAAGATTATCCAAGTACAAATAGCTCTGGGCAAGACCACAATCCAAATTGTAACTTGCTACAGATCACTCACTATGCCCCAGAATTCCCACTCCTCATTTCTTGATACACTGGAAAATATTAGGGTACAACCCAACACCCTAATAATGGATGATTTCAACTACCCCACCATTAACTGGGAAAACTACTCATGTACCAACTCTTTTGCTCAACGTTTTCGGGAATTCATAAATTCCAACGCCTTGGATCAACTTATCCACACCCCCACCAGGGGCAGCAATATCCTAGACCTGGTCATTACCAACACAGGCAACCGGTGTTCCACACCAGAGGTCAATTCCTCATTGGTCATATCTGACCACAAGCTAATCAGCCTAGACTCCACATTCTGTCCCCATCCCCCATTAGGGAAACCACTGTAAAACATTTCTCCAAAGTCAACTTCACGCTTCTTAAGTCAGAATTGTCAAACTTCACGACACCCATACAGATGGACAATAGAAGTATGACTGCTGAATCCTACACAAATGTACTTTATAAGCACTTACACGAGTGCATGGATCATGCTATCACTAACAGAACCAAGATGCTATCCTCTAAAAAAAGGAAGCCAATCTGGTGATCCCCTGTCATAAACAAACTCTACAACAGAAGAAAGAAACTGTTGCAAAAAAAGAGTAAAATCCCATGACTGGAAGAACTTCCTGGTCAGCCTCAGTAAGAAGCTGAGATCCCTCATAAAATCATCCAAAGCTAGTTATGAAAACAAAATCACCACTGATTCTAAAGACAACCACAAAGAATTCTATAGCTATGTCAAGAATCTCAATGGCAACACAGATTTGCTCTGAGTTAAAGCACAATGGCACTAAATATACAGAACCAACTGATATTGCCAACATCCTGGCAGATAGGTTCAGTGCTATCTTTAACTCCCCACCCCCTACAGGCCCCATCTCTATACCAGAAGAATGCAATGTTCCTCTAATCATGGCTGCACATGTAAAAACCACACTCTCCAGAGCCAAGAACACAGGATCCATGGGACCTGACAACATCCCAGGCTGCATTCTACATGAACTACAGAATGAACTGGCACCCTACCTAAGTACCATGTTCAATCATAGCCTCACCTCAGGCTTTGTGCCCACTGAATGGTGCACAGCAACAGTTATCCCACTCCACAAAGGGGGAGCCACCATGGACCCCAGAAACTACCGCTCCATTAGCCTAACCAGCCTGGTCTGCAAAACCATGGAATGTATCATCATGGAACTTATAAACAAAGACATTGATAATCTCCAAACTCTGGATCCCACCCAGTTTGGGTTGGTAAATGGCAGATCATGTCTCCTAAACCTGACTTGACTTCTTTGAAGCAGTCAACAAAGCTGTAGACGAGGGTAAGGTGGTTCACACAGCCTATCTAGACCTCGCCACGGCTATTGACACCATCCCTCATGCTGGAATTTTAGATAAACTCACTAAACTAGATATAAATCCCTATGTCACAAGATGGGTTGCCAATTGGCTCACTGACAGAACCCACACTGTGAAAGTAGCAGACTCCAAATCTGACTTCAGACCAGTGACAAGTGGAGTACCACAGGGTTCAGTCCTGGGTCCTCTCCTGTTTGGTATATACTTTTCTGAAGTACAGGCAAACACAGAAGGTCTTTGACTAATGAAGTTTACAAATGACTGCAAACTAGGAGCCATAATTGAAACTCCTAACAATGTGGACATCCTACAAAAGGGCCTCACTGAGACAGATGCCTGGTGTCAAAGCCATGGCCTCAGGCTCAATGCCAAAAAGTGCATTGTCCTTCCATTTGGTAAAAACTTTGTACCCATGAGCTACCACATAGGTGGTAGTCTACTTAACACTGAAAGTGTGATAAGAGACCTTGGGACACAGGTGGGCAGTAGTCTCTCCTTTGTTAATCACATCGCCGCAGTAGTCAGGAAATCCTTCTACGTGGCATACCACATCACAAAAGGTTTCTCATCCAGGAAAAAAGAGGTAATTGTTCCCCTCTTCTCATCACTCATTAGACCCATTATCAAATACAGCACCCCTTTTGGTATGTACCTCACAAGACATCTACAACAACTGGAAAGGCCATAGAAATACCTCACAAAGAGGATTACCAGCCTCAAACAGATACCCTATGCAGACTGTCACAAAAAGCTCCAGCTTTACTCTGTCACATATCGCCTTCTCAAAAGCAATCTCTGCCTAGCATACAAAGCTATGTCAAACTCAGAGCTGTTGGACATGCTCCACTTAAAGAAATCCCAATCCCACTGAGCTACATGCTCTAGGGACCTAAACCTTGTCACCACAATAAACAGAACATGCTGGAGGTATTGATTCCTGTCCCAAAGACTTCTCATACTCTGGAACAAACTACCAATCTATATCAAATAAAGCTCCTCATTAGCACTCTTCAAGAAAAATCTTGATGATTGGAAGGGAAATAGGAAATTCACCCTGGGGATCACCTCTGTGGCTCTGCTTGACAGGAGCACAAGAAAATAATTTTCTTGGGTGGCAAAAGCCAGGGTACCTTTTTGGCTAGGCTTGTACAGGTCCTAGGGTCAATAGCCTAATACCTATCTATGAACCTATGAAATACAAACAATTGAATTTACAGTGGTTGTGCTGGCAGTATTTTGCTCACCTCTTTGCAGATATAGTAGCAAAGTGTTCAACAATTCCTTTAAAATAGGTTGTTGGTATAATTATCAAGGTGTTTACCTCACAGATGCAAGGTACAGTGTTTGATTCTCAGCTTTGAGGGAAGTTAGCTAAGTTTAAAATAGTCCACAAAGGCATCTAGCCTAGTAGTTAGTTACTATGAGCTACAAGCAGATGTCAGATGAGATATCCCCCACATCCCTTCAAAAGGTCCCGCTTGGTGTTGCATTATGCTATGCTTGGCCAACTCCTAGTAGTTACTATGAACTACAAGCAGATGTCAGGATGTCAGATGGTATAATATCACCCACATCCCCTCAAAAGGCCCATCTTGGTGCTGCATTGTGCTATGCTTATCCAACTCCTATCTTCCATTTTTGTGAGTAACATGGTGCTGCTATAAGGACCCTATGTGCTCAACATGGCTTTGGTCAGCCTGTTATGACAGATGCACAGAAGAAGCTTCATCATGGATTTAACTGTAAACCTGATCGACTAATATAAGTCGATAACTAAACATCTTCAACACGTTGTTTGGCTATAAATCATCTTTTACACCTGCACCTGTACATACCTCTCAACTTCTTAAAGCAAGAAATCTGGACAAACCCATATATAATGGGGGGGGGGGCAATGAGCCAAAATTATCCCACTTTTTAAATATTGTTCTTACAAACCTAGAAAGTTGATAGAATAACATAGTTTGCATTAGCATGAATTTTCTGAAGGGTATGAAGTGTGAAAATCAGATGTGTGTTATTATTATTATGACTTCAACCCTCAATGTTTTGCCAATGATTTGCCAGAAAACCACAACTGTATTGAGAAACAGACCAAAAATATGAGGTAAAAATCTGGACATTATGCAACAATCTGTACAGTTGAGAGGTATGCTGCACCAGAGTTACTTGCAATCTTGTGACAGTCATACATTCATGATGTGCAGCCTGCAAAGCACGAGGAACGGTTCTGTGGCTCCCCACAGTTTGCAATACATTTCTATGCATTCTGACTAATAACTGATTTATATGTGGAGTTTGTATAATATTTATCAGACATGCCTAGTTTGTATAATACAGAAATGTTAACAGTCGTGAGGGTGAACTCTTAAAGTGCATGTTGCCAGTGATAGTCTGTGTCTCATATTGCACTACACCATGTTTACAGTGTATCCATTTACAGTTTGATTTAAGTTACACATTTTCATGGGAAAATATATCACATTAGTCTGGCAGTTGGTGCAGAGGGTTAAGGCAGTAAGTCAGAGTTCCCATAGTACAATGTTTTATTCTCTCAGCCATCATTTGCTTAGTGTGTGACTTCAAGCAATTCAGATTACCAGACAGTGCATACTGGCAACTAAGAATTTGGTCTAGACTTCTCAATGATCCTCTTAATTGCAAGACTAATAACTGCCTAAGGAATGCTTTTAAAATTGTTGCATGAATCCTTTCAAGTTGTTAGAGATTTAATGCAGTCATCTCAAAGCAAAATGATCATCCCGTATTATGCCATATTATTGAGGATTGGATGTGCATATTCTTGATACAGACTGTTCAGAGCATCATGAACCTTTGATAAGCTTCCCCAGAACAAAACTGACAGAGCTGCTTTTTTTGCATCCATTTAAACCATTAAATGCTTTTTGTCATTTTTTGGGGGTGGGTTTTCAAAACCAGTCTAGATTTACTTCCCTTCCAAAACCTTTTGCAAATTCATATTTTTAAGAATGTATACTGCCCTCTCACACTGTAATCAGAACCCATATCTGTCAGTTTTCAGTACTGATAGAACTCTTCCCTTTGCAAAGATGTTACAGTGCATATAAAAAGTATACACGCCCCCTGTAAAAATGTCAGGTTTTTGTGATATAAAAAATGGGACCACAATAAATCATTTCAAAACTTTTCCTACCTTTAATGTGGCCTATAACCTCTACAATTCAATTGAAAAACAAACAAAATATAAAAAAATAAAAAAACATACGATAAGCTGGTTGCATAAGTGTGCACACTCTTAAACTAATACTTTGTTGAAGCACCTTTTGATTTACTTATAATATTCAGCCTTCTTGGGTACATACCTGCCATCAATTAAAGAGACTCTGATTAACCCCAAATAAAGTTCAGCTGTCCTAGTAGGATTTTCCTGACATTTACTCAGTTGCCTGCTACAGCAAAAGCTATTGTTCGCTGACAGCTTACGGAGCATCAAAGGGATCTTATTGTTGAAAGGCATCAGTCAGAAGAAGGGTACAAAAAAATTTCCACAGCATTGGATATACCATGGAACACAGTGAAGACAGTCATCAAAAAGTGGAAAAAATATGGGACAACAGTGATGTTGCAAAGAACTGGACATCCCTCCAAAATGGATGAAAAGACAAGACAAAAACTGGTCAGGGAGGCTGCCAAGAGACCTACAGCAACACCGAAGGAGCTGCAGGAATTTCTGGCAAGTACTGGTTGTGTACTACATGTGACAACAATCTCCGTATTCTCCATATGCCTGGACTATGGGGTAGGGTTGCAAGATGGAAGCCTTTTCTTACACAAAAAAAATCCAGGTCAGATTAAAATTTCTAAAACAATACGTCTCCCAAAAGCATGTGGGAAAATGTGTTATGGTCTGAAGAGACCAAGGCTGAACTTTTTGGCCACAATTCCAAAAGGTGCGTTTGGTGCAAAAACAACACTTCGCATCACCAAAAGAACACCATTCCAACAGTGTAGCATGGTGGTAGCAATATCATGCTTTGGGTTTGCTTTTCTTCAGCTGGAACTGGGACTTTAGCCAAGGTGGAGAGAATTATGAACAGTTCCAAATACCACTCACTTTTGGCCCAAAACCTTCAGGCATCTTCTAGAAAGCTGAAGATGAAGAGGAATTTCACCTTTCAACACGACAATGATCCCAAGCATACATCCAAATCAACAAAAGAATGGCTTCACCAGAAGAAAATTAAAGTTTTGGAATGGCCCAGCCAGTGTCTAGACCTAAATTCAATAGAAAATGTGTGGGGTGACCTGAAGAGGGCCATGCACAAGAGATGCCCTTGCAATCTGACAGATTTGGAGGACTTTTGCAAGGAAGAGTGGGAAAATATTGCCAAGTCAAGATGCGCCATGCTGATAGACTCATACCCTAGAAGACTGAATTTGCTTTGTAAGTTCTTTGCGAACCATGGCTTTTTCTGTAGCAGACAACTAAGTAAATGCCAAGAAAATCCATGGGGTTAATCAGAGTCTCTTTAATTGATGGCAGGTGTGTACACAAGAAGACTGAATGTTGTAATTAAATCAAAAGGTGCTTCAACAAAGTATTAGTTTAAGGGTGTGCATACTTATGCAACCAGCTTGTTGTATGTTTTTTATTTTTTATATTTTCCCTTAAAAGATTTGTTTGTTTTTCAATTAAATTGTACAGGTTATAAGTCACATTAAAGGTGGGAAAAGTTTTGAAATGATTTATTGTGGTCTCATTTTTTTATATCACAAAAACCTGGAATTTTAACAGGGGTGTGTACACTTTTTATATCCACTGTATATAATAGACTTCAGTTAATAGAGATGTCAAATATGTATATCTTAATTACAATGTCTGCTTCTTATTTTTTTATTTGGACAGGTTGTTGAATAATAAGAGAAGTGGGTTTGGCTTAATAGTTAAGGGCTTTACTTCATAGACACAATGTATAGTGTATGATTCTGACCTCAGATTACTGTCTAGGCTCAAAATAAACCTTCAAGGCAGTTAGCCTAGTATTCACCTATGAAGGTAGGTGTTGTATTTGTAGCTTGAGTATATTTAAGAATACCACAAACTTAGTTCTATTTCATTCCAATTGCAGAGTATGTCATAATACTCAGATAGCTTTTCTACATTGTCATTAACTTGCTGGTCACTGATCTTTCCTATGAAACTGACATGATCTTGCAATTCTCATTAATTGCACGAGGATCTACTGTAGGATTTCCTTCACAGTGCCGAAGTGGAATGACTCCTAAATCTCATGGTGTCCATTTTGATGTTTCTTGACTTTATTACATGGACAAGGTTGCAGACATACTAGTAGGTAGATGACCAAAGTACATATCCTTTATTCAGGACCACATAGCTTATTTTTTTGTTTTTTTTCCCTGATGCTCCATACTTTCCAGCTACTCCAGTTCTCCTGTCCATCACTGGGTCTAACAGCCTGCCTTACTGCTCCTGGAGTGTTTCCATTCTAAAGCTGGGGCCAGCACAGAACCTAAGGGCATCTTGGGGGAATGTGTCATGGACAGCATCCAGTGAAGGATTTTTTTTATTTATGACCCACCACTTGATATCCTCCTCTTCCCTTCATTCACTTATTATAGTCATGTCACCCCATAAGGCCTAGAAGAAATTGTTTCCCCAAAGATGGGCACACTTGTCATTTCCTGCCATCTCAGACACCTGAACCACTAATGGAGCCCAACTCACTTGGGAAGTAGTTCAGGATGTATTCTTCTATGCCACATTGCTGGATGAGCACTCAAGGGGACTGTTTGGGTGACATCAATATACAGGGGATGATGAAAATCTGTCACATTCTCTATCCTTTTAAAAATCACTGCCATGGAGTTTCATTTCAAATGCAAACTCTTCATATCTCCAGATTTCCAGTGCACCATCATATGTGGCAATAGCAATTTAGAAAAGACACTCATAGCATGAAATCTTAGTGTAATCCTAAATGACCACCTGCCATTTTAGGATCAGGTATCAGTAGTTTATTATCAATAAGTCAACTCACAGGCAGTTGAGACCCACATTGCAAACACTGGAACATTGAACACTGGCATTACTGACTGTACAAACTTGCCCCCTTCTGGATCCATGATAATGCTTGTTCATGGGTCTAAATCGTTAGGGAGTTTCAAGGTTCGGTGTTTGTGTTAGGTATATTGGAATTCGTCATTTTGACTTTCTCGGACTTCTGTTGACCATATGAAGACTTGACCATCTGTGAGTCAACTTAATGGTAGTAAACCAGTATCAACTGCTGTCTGCTTCACTTATTACCATCTAAGGAACTTCATCAGAACTAAACAGCTTATATCAACTGAGGATTGGCTGTGGCAGTTTCTGCCTTGTTTACCACCCATCTGGAATACTGCATACTGTCCTTCATCTAGTGCTACTTAGGGAAGAACTTGAAAAATTACAGTTAGTAAAAAAAACATAGTCTAGCTACTTAAACGAGTATTAAGATATTTCCCTATTACTACAATTTTATTATTCCTACGCTGGATACTTGTGAAATTAATGTATCACTTTTAAGCTTTTACTTGATGTAAGGCTATACTTAACCTATATATTTACTGTCTGAAGCAGCTTTTTGTGGCCCATGAGTCATCCTGGATTTTCCACTCAGCTACCGATGCACTACTTTTAAACCCCAGAAAGAAAATAATTCATTTGAACTTTATTAATTTTTTCCTTGGTTATGGATATGTGACATTCATTACTATGGCAGCTTTGGGAATGCATCATCATGGAGAATTTTAGGTGGCGTCTTGAGCCTATACCAAACTTTTCTTATCTTCCCTTTTATTATTAACAATCCCAGAGCATATAAATTGCACTTTGTCTTTAAATCATGCTGACCTACCTGTTTTGACAGTTTATGTGTAATTGCTGTACTTCTTCAAATAATTACATTAATAAACCTAATTAATTTCTTGATTGAAGCACATGCATGCTTTGAGCAACCTGCAATGCAGAACAAGCTGTACAGTTCATATACTGCATGAACCACATATCTGACAGGTACCCGTTTACATAAATGTGGGACACTTGTGTCATCATTATATATACTGCATGAGCCATATATCAACATTTACCCATCTGCATTAGAACAAGAACATCTGCCCATCCACCTCCTTAACTGACTAAACTACTTAAAACTTCAGCAAGGCATCTTTATTCCTCCCACAGGGAGGGAATCAGAGAAAGATTATCCTAGGCCTGCTAGCTAAAGTGATTTTATCTGGACCAATCCTTTGTACTCTGTTTCTTGTTTGTCCTTTCATGATCTGGGTGACAGGTGGGATATAAAATGTCACTCTAACACTCTGGATTACCTCCCAGTTTCTAACCCTTTATCTAGACCACACAGAGCTATCTAACCCTCTTTTGCACTAACTTCACCATCTGGAACCTGGAGAGAGCCAGAATCTGAACAGAAAAGCCTTTGCAACTCCTAGACTTAGGAAGAAGCTTGACAGTGAAGACCCAGACTGGAGTACAATAACACCATGCTCTGGGCCTACATTTAACAACATTTCTATAATCTGCAGTACAATGAAAATTGTTATCCCAGGATACCACTCCACACTGTTGTATTCTTTACACAATAAGCACAGTTTGCCTATTCTCAAATAAGATCTGAAATTCTTATTTTTATTAAAAGTTTTGTATATTCTGCAGTTCACCACTTGGTGGATTTTTATTCCATGGACACAGAAAGCCCATACAAAATGTTCTGAGGCCTAAAACTTTACTTTGCTTATTCCTCCTACTTGTTCATATCCATCAGGTCTATAGAATATGACCACTGACTTGTTTTCCACTGTGACCTATTTCTCTGGATGCATGTACTGTTCAAAAATGGGACTCACCTAGTGTAGCCTTTAAGTGACTACCATCCCTGCATATAAAAAGGTCTGTCTTCATCAGGAGGAAGAACGGGGACTGATCACATTAATCATGTATATGAGCCTCTTATAAGCAGGCACTATGAACCTTTTTGCTATACAAGAGAAGATTAACTTTGCATCACAGCCTCTCATATTACATGTTCTAGACTAGAAAAAGTTATATATTAAATCTTTCATAATTGGATTGAAGAATATGAACCCCACAGATGCAAACACAACCTCACATTGTATATGTTTTACAAAAGCAGATCAATAAAGTCTGGTGATAGCCTCATAAAAGCAGACATGTCTAATGATCAAAGGGTAAACCACTCCACAAACCAGCCTGCTAGATGGACCTGACCTTAAATATAGTTCTATAGTGTTAGCTTATGGCATCCAGTCATGTTTTGTTTGTTAAAAGTTAAAAATAAAAATATTTTTTTATAACTAAGAATGAGGTTCCACAGGTTGCTGACCTAGTAAAACCTCATGTGTCTTTCAGGAATATTCAAATAAGGGACTAATGTCTAACCTTTATGATTTGCTCCTTGTTTTTCCATTTACCAGATTTTGCTACAACCAGCTCCCTTGAACTCTCCCATCATTGTCTGTAACTGCCTTTAAATAACTAACCAGTTAGATGTAATGTCATAAAAATCCAAGGCAGCCAAGGAAGAAGTAAAAGTCCACAGTGGTAAAATATGCCATAAAAGATGAAAAGAAAACCCACTGGAGCCACCACGACTGGTTAAAACTTTATTTAACACACAGATAAGTACTTTTGAATATTAGCTCTTCATCAGATCTAAAAAAACAGTTAAAATCAACCATATTTAAGCAAATAGCAACCAATTAAAATCAATAGCAGAAGCTATGCCCCTTCAATAAGGGTTTTAAAGGCATACAAGCATTTAGTCCAGGTGTATGGTTAGCTTGCAATTCAGCTATCCATCTTAACTCAGCTAATTTAGAACTGTGTATAATCTCACCCCCCCATACTCACTTGTTGAATATATAACACCATAAACTGAAACCTATGCTCTTTATTTGTTTCAATGTGTTGATATACAGCATTACTTCTCAAACATAATCTGATGTCACTCATATGTTGCGGTATGCATTGTTTTAATATTCTGTTAGTCTTCCCAACATGGCATGCTTGGCATGATGTGCACTCAGCTAAATACACCACATTTTTAGTTCTGCAGTCTGCACTTAATCTAGATATATACTTCCAACCTGCCACAGGGTGTACAAAGATGTTATTATCTTTGACATATTGACATGCCTTACATTTCCTGCATTTAAAACTTCCCAACTTCTTCCTATGTGTTATAAACTTGTTGGGAAGTATGTTCTTACATAAAATCTGCTTCAGATTTTGGCTGTTAGTGTAAGCAAATCACGGGTGGGGACCCACTAGTGCTTTCAACTTATCATCAGTATATAAAATCTTCCAGTTCTTTTTTATCACCTGGGAAATAGCATCAATATCACTATTATAATGTAAGTTTATTCTCACAAATGGGTTATTATTCAATTTCTGTTCACTAACATTAGTCCCATTGTCAGAACTACCAATATTACATTCAAACCATGGCTTGCCTCTATTCCTTCTCCAACTTTTTATCCTAGCTATTGTTCTCTTAACTCTGTGTTGGATAGCCATGACTAGCAAATATATAATCCATATTATCTAACTCACATTCATCTTCAGTGCATAGTCTAGAAATTCTTAACCCCTGCCCATTCATTACATTCTCATAAATGTGCCTTCGGTGCATACTGTCATACATTAACATGTTGTTTCTCCAACAGCTTTTCCTAAACACTCCGGTTTGTAGTTTGCCAGTCAAATCTTTATAAATTTTCACTTCTAAAAAAATATATGGATTCAGCAGAATAGCTAACAGTAAAACGTAAAACTTCTGTTGTGTTTTCTAAATATGTTGTAAGTAATTGCTATGTAAATTGTTAATCGCTATGTAATCCAATGTAACTACTGTCTGTTTATTTTAACTGTGGAGCTTTTCTCCCCGGGCCTCCGCTGAAAATGGACCTACGTCCAGTCGGACACTCCCGGTCAACAAATATAAATAAATAAATAAATAAATAAATAAATAAAAATATCTAACAAAGGACAACAGTTCTTCAGTTGTACCACTCCCACAAAATAAATATATAATCCAGAAAATTATGGTATGTCTTCAAACTTGCCTTTCATGGACAAGTACTAGATAGAACATGAGTAGCCCCCCACTGTGCCAATATCAAGTTGGCATATGTGTTGGCATAGGGAGTACCCATGGCTACACCATCCCTCTGCCAATAATTTTGATCATAAAACAATCATAAAACATAAATAAATTGTTGCCCAATATCAATGCAAGAAAAGCACATATCTGTGTAACATTCCTTTCATCAAATGTTGCATGAGTTGAAATAAAATCTTTAATAGCTGTGATGCCATAGAAATTCGGGATCACAGTGCATAAATTATTTACATCTAAAGTCACAAATTTGCAACTTTCATAACCAGTTGTAGATTCATAAGAATCACTCAGAGATCATAAGAAACATGGTGTCATTTATCACTGCTGGCGCATGAGATAACATTACTTTAAGTTTCTTTTCCACCGATATGGAGAAGAACTCAGTGACCCAACCTCTGCCAGATATTACTGGTCTATAAGGGGGCTTAAGGGGATTTTTATTGATCTTAGGTAAATTGTTCAATATAAGTATAACAGATTGTTCAACTATCACAAACTTATATATGTCTTCAGTTATAACACTAGATTGCAATAAATCATCTAAAGTATTTTTTACATGTGCACTGCGGTGGTGGTGCTGCGGTAGCGTTGTCGCCTCACAGTTAGACATTGCCCATTCGATTCTCAGTTAGATCATCTTCTGTGTGGCGACATGCATGAACAGGTGTTCCTTCATTGAAGGTTGTGCGTTAGGCCCAGCAAGCCAGCACGTAAAACTCTACTGCCAATCATTAGCGGACCGGAGTTCCACTGTGGCAACCCCTAACCGGGAAAAGCCGAAAGACACAAAATTTTTTACATGTGCAACAAAATGACTCACTTGATTGCATGTTATAGTCTGATAAGTAACATTTGCTTTAAGCATTTTCAACATGTCATGTAAATAATCACTTCTATCAAGTATTACAATTACATCCCCCTTATCAGCTGGGCTGATAGTAACATCAACATTGTTCTTCAAGTTATGTAAAGCTTTCAGATCAGACTCAGTTAAATTATAAAAACCATGTCTCTTCCTTGAAGCTAACATATCAGAAATTTGTATTGTACATAGATTCAAAAAATTGTCCGCAACAGGATGTGCAGGTGGTAAAAATGTACTTGGTTTCTTTAACGGTATCTCAGTACTATCAATGTCCTGTTGGCCAAACAGTAATTTAAGGAGAGCTTTTCTCCCAAACAAATGTAAGTCAGAAAAAAACTTGATGCATTCTGGCACTTTGTGCTGGTATAAAAGACATACCTCTGTTTAACCAGGTAAGCTCAGAGTCTGATAAAACATATTTAGAAAGATTGTAAACAATGTCTTCATCCGTGTGAACAGCAGCACCTTTTATCCCATCAGTTTTCTTCTTTTCTTGCTTCTGATGGGTGAAGTTACTTTCCACTGTGTGTTTTTCATCTTCATAAGGACTGGAAGAGTTGGAAAACCCGAACCAATCAAGGGCATCACTTTTGGTCTAGCTCCCAGATCTTTATGTGAGCTTTTATCATTTTTAGTGGCTGCATCACATAGTCTGCAATATACAGCCATTTTGCTTGAATTTTCATTTTGCAACTAGTTTTCATTCACCACTGTGTTTTTAAAAAACGCTGGTGCTTCTCAGACTGCTCACGCCAAACTGGAAGTGCTGGGTCTTTCCCCCTAAATGTTCAACCTCAGCTGAATTTTCATTCATATTTCCAGTACCAAGGTTAAATCTGGGATAAACAAAGACATTACCCTTAGAAAAATCAGTATAGTCTCTTTGTAACTTCCGTATTTTAATATGCTGAAGCTTTTCATCATAAATGTTAAGAAAATGATACAGAGTATCTAGCCTTGCAAAATACACATCATTATCCACGTTCTTTTCTATTTCAATCTGCATTTTCTCTATTTTTTCAACCATTTCATTTTCAATCGGTGAAAAAAGTCCAGCAACAACTGTATATATTTAAAGCTGGTATCTAAGTTCAGGGCTTATATATCATGCGTCAGCAGTAATAAATGACACTTCATGTTTCTTATAATCTCTGTGTGATTCTTATGAATCTACAGCTGGTTATGAAAGTTACATATCTGTGACTTTAGATGTAAATAATTTATTTACTGTGATTACAAATTTCTATGGCATCACAGCTGTTAAAGATTTTATTTCAACTCATGTAACATTTGATGAAAAGAAAGTTACACAGATATGTGGTTTTCTTGAATTGATATTGGGCAACAATTTATTCATGTTTTATGATCAATATTATTGTCAGAGGGATGGTGTAGTCATTTATCCCCTCTGCCAACGCCTATGCCAACTTGGTGTTGGCACAGTGGGAGGCTACCCATGATCTATCTAGTACTTGTCCATGGAATACAAGTTTGAAATCATACCATCATTTTCAGGATGATATATTTATTTTGTGGAGTGGTACAACTGAAGAATTGTTGTCCTTTGTTAGATATTTAGAAAACCCTTGGAGAAATAACATGTTAATGTATGACAGTATGCACTCAAGGCACATTTTTAGGTTCATAGGTTCATAGGTTCATACTAGGCTATCTGCCCTAGGGCATTTATAAGCCTAGCCTGAGTGTGTTTGGCTTTCGCCACCCATTTTAAATTAATTTTGCTATGCCCTTTTTCGAGGTTAGTATACTGTGCCTCTGTCTAACAATGACACAGAAGTGATACCTGGGGTAAACCTACGATCTCCCATCCACTCATCAAGATTACTCTTGAAGAGAGTCAATGAGGGACTCTGCCTAACCTGTACTGGGATTTTATTCCAGAGTGAAGGGAGCCTCTGGGTTATGAAACTGTCCCTCCAGCATGTCCTATTTATTTCAGTGCTGAGGTTCAAGTCTCTCGAGCGCGTAGCTCGATGGGATTTGGATTTTCTGAGGTGCAGCATGTCCATTAATTCCGGGTTGGACATGGCTTTATACGTCAGGCTCAGATCGCCTCTGAGCAGGTGGTATGCCACTGAGTAGAGCTGGAGTTTCTTTAACTGGGCAGCATATGTCATCTGTTTGAGCCCTTTGATCCTCTTGGTGAGGTACTTTTGGGGTCTTTCCAGTTGCTACAGGTGTCTGGTAAGGTACATCCCAAAAGGGGCATTGTACTCAATTATGGGCCTGATGAGGGATGAGTAAAGAGGCACGATGACCTCCCCTGATCTAGATGTGAATCCCTTCATGATTAGGTGGGCTATATAAAATGTTTTTCTAACCACTTTAGCCACGTGGTTGTCAAATGAGAGATTGCTATCAACTTGGGTCCCCGGGTCCCTAATTACTTCTTCTGTACTTAATGGATTGCCACCTATGTGGTAATTTGTGGGCACTTTGCTTTTGCCAAAGGGGATGACTATACACTTTTTGGCATTTAGCTTGAGGCCATGGCTCTGGCACCAGTTGTCTGTTTCTATGAGGCCCTTTTGGAGGATGCTTGTGTTGGCTGGAGAGTCGATTATAGCACCCAGTTTGCAGTCATCTGCGAACTTGGTCAGCCACAGTCCTTCCGTGTTGGCCTGTACCTATGAGAAATATATACCGAACAAGAGAGGTCCCAGGACTGAGCCTTGTGGGACTCCACTTGCAACTGGTTTGGAGTCTGACATGGCTCCAGCAATTCTAACCATGTGGGTTCTGTCCTTGAGCCAGTTTGCAACCCATCTAGTGACACAGGGGTTTATATTTAAGCTGGTGAGCTTATCTATAAAGCCCGAGTGGGGTATTGTATCAAAGGCTTTTGCGAGGTCCAGGTAGGCTGTGTGGACCACCTTCCCTTCGTCAATGGCCTTGGTGACTGTTTCAAAGAAATCGACCAGGTTTAAGAGGCAGGATCTGCCCTTAACAAAGCCGAACTGGATAGGATCCAGTGTCTGTAGGTCCCCAATATCTTTATTTATGAGGTCCATGATGATCCTTTCCATAGCTTTGCAGACCATGCTAGTCAGGCTTATGGGGCAATAGTTTCCAGGATCCGTTGAGGCACCACCTTTGTGGAGAGGGACCACTGTTGCTGTACGCCACTCATTGGGTACATATCCTGTAGTAAGGCTGAGACTGAACAGTAGTTTTATGTTTGGGTTTAGTTCTTCTTGGAGTTCATGTAGGACGCAGCCCGGGACACCATCTGGTCCCATTGATGCTGTGTTTTTTGCTTTGGAGAGGGCGGCTCTTACCTGAGCATCTGAGATGTCAGGGTGGCAGCACTCTGCTGGGATAGATATTTGCCCTTTTGGTGGGGAGGGAGGGAGAAGTTTGCGCTGAACCTGTCAGCTAGGATGTTGGCAATGTCTGTGGGTTCGGTGTATTTTTTGTCATTTTGGACTAATTCTGAGCATATCTGGGAATTCCCACCCAGGTTCATAACATAACTAAAGAAAGCCTTGTGATTATCCTTAGTGTCCTGTGCAATTTTTCTCTCGAAGCTGGCCTTAGACGATTTTATGAGTGCCCGTAGTTTTTTTGCTAATACTGATCAGAGATGCCTTCCCTTTTTGGGATTTTGCTCTATCATGTAGTACCTTCCTCCTTCTATTGTATAGTTTGTTTATGGCTGGGGTCCACCAGACAGGACGTCTGCCTTTGGAGGATTGGGTCTTGGTTTTATTTGGGATTGCATGATCCATGCATTCCTGAAGGTGTTCATAGAATGCATTTATAAAGGATTCTGTGGTCTGGGCCATATTTTCCAGAGGCCCTGGGGCTTTGAAGGATTCCACCTCGGTTTTGAGGAGTGTGAAATTTGCTTTAGAGAAGTTTTTCACTGTGGTTTTCTGGGCAGGGGGTGGGGTCGGGATGTGAATATCTAGTGAGATTAGTTTATGGTCTGATCTTACCAGTGAGGGATACACTTCTGGTCTGGAGCATAGAGTCCCCATGTTGGTGATGATCAGGTCCAGTATGTTTTCCCCTCTTGTGGGAGTAGTAACAAGTTGTTCCATAGCATTTGAGTTTATAAATTCTAGGAACCTTTGGGCTAGGGTGTTGGAGCTAGAGTAATGCTCGCAGTCTATGTTTGGGTAGTTGAAGTCGCCCAATATAATGGTGTTTGGAGAGACCTTCATACTTTCCAGTGTTCTCAGGAAGGCCGAGTGGGGTTCCTGGGTTTGGGAGGGTGGTCTGTAGCAGGCTATAAACTGGAAGGCAGTTTTACCCACTGTTAGTTGCACATGGATAGTCTTTGATGCTTCGTGCTGTGCCACCAACCTGGAGGTGTGGGTATCTTTGACGAATATTGATATTCCCCCTCCTTTTGTGGTTCAGTCCAAGTTTTGGGGCAGAAAAGCATGGTATGAGGTATAACCTGGTAGTGCTGGGGTGCTCTCGGGTGCCTTGAACCAGGTCTCTGTTACTGCACAGATATCGATGTTCTCCATACTAAGGAGAGTTTCGAGTGCTTGCATCTTGAGGTTTAGACTTCTGGCATTGAGTAGCTTTACTCTTAGTTTCTTATCCCTTGTGATACCTATGGAGGTGGGTTTGTCTTTTGAGCCTTGCCTAAAAAAGGCACCATGGGGGTAGCAAGAGCCTTCGCCCATATCCGAAAGCCCAGGGGTGACAGGTGCAAGCCGTCCCTAGCGAAGCATCGTGGCTTGTCAAGCATGTCATCCCAGGCTGACAGGCATTGGATCCCCTTTGAATGACACCAATACTTAAGACAATTGTTGAAATTGATCATCTTGTCTTCATATTGTGGCATAATTTTTGGTGAGGGTAAGATGCTACTCAAGGTCAGGGTCATACCGGCCTGGGCTACATGTTCAGAGAGCTCCTCTATGTCTCTTTTCATGTAGTCCAGGGAGGTACATCTCAGGTCATTCACACCAGCATGGACAATGACTGAGTCATATTTGTACTTGCCTTGGAGTGACCTGAGTGCTTGTGTTATGTGGCGGATCCTAGTGCCCGACAGGCAGCTCACCGTGACCTTCTCCTTGTTCAGCCTGGTGAGCGGGATGTCAGTGTGCCTGACGATAGAGTCACCTATTACAAGTGTATCAGGTGTGTTGTTTAGCCTTAAAGGCTGTGACTGTTCGGCACACTGGCTTTGTGAGCTATGTGTTACACGTGTTTTGTTTTGGGGTAGCAGTTGCTTGGGTGTCTGCTTTGGAGGTCTCTGCTGCTTAGGCAGATTTTTATTTAGAGCCTCTGAGTATGTTTTTGTGTGTTTATGTGTTTGGTTTGCTGTCGTGGTAGGTCTATGTGAGACTGGAATTGTAGTGAGTGTGGTTTCCTTCTCCTCCTGACTGGTTACGCCAGTACTGAGTTGAGAGAGCTTAGCCTCCAGTTTGGCTATATGGTTGCATCTCTCACATGTGTTGGAATTTGTTGGGAGGAGGAGAGGGTTGTCTGTGTACATGAGGCAGTTGTAACATTGCCTCAAGATTCCCAGATTCAACTGCTGGACCAGAGAGGAGATTGACAACTGACCTTTGGACATGCTAGAACAGTATTGGGAATTCCTTTATAATTGAAAAAAGGGCCAATGGGGAACAAGGTACTCAAGGGGAGTTTGTGAGGGTGTAGTGCTTTTAATTTTTTAGTGCTGACTTAGTGAGCAAGTGCCAGGTAACTTAAATGCAATGTGTTACAGGTAATTTAAATGCAAAAATGACAAACAGTAACTTTCTTTCAAGTGAAACAAGGAAATAAGTACAGTAAGCAATGCAGACATCACTAGGGATCCACAGAAGCGCTGAAAAGCAGCGTTTTATGTGGAATTAGCGTATCAGGGAAATAACAAGCAAACAAACAACAAGCATACAAACAAAGCTAGATTCAGCAGGCCTGTATCTAGTCTATGCTACAGCAAACAAGGTGTACCAATTTCAGTAAGAAACAGTTCAAATATGCAGGCACTATAAGCCTTTAACCAGAAATTCCCAGCTCAGAAGGGCAGAGTCCAGCCTCTCCTCCCACAAGAGTGCAGTCCACGAACCTTCTTAATGTAAAGTAACTGGCCTGAAGCCCAAGTGCTTAAACCAGAACTAATACACTTTTAGAATAACAGACACTGAGCCCTCAATCAGCAGTTCCCAACTTAGAAGGATGTAAGCTACCTGTCCTGCCACCACAGTGCAGGCCACAAACCTTAATAATGTAAAACAACTGGTCTGAAGCTCAAGTGCTTAATCCAAAAGACTTAGAATGATAGCTACACTTTAATCAAGTTACTACCAAGCAGTAATAAATACAATTGAATACTTTAAAGAATTTCTGGATTAGTGCTCAAGTTATACAAACAAAGCTAGATTCAGTAGGCCTGGATCTAGTCTATGCTACAGCAAACAAGGTGTACCAATTTCAGTAAGAAGCAGTTCAAATATGCAGGCACTATAAGCCTTTAACCAGAAATTCCCAGCTCAGAAGGGCATGGGCGGGTCTATATTATATGTTCGATGTTTGAAAACATTGAACGTTAAATAATCAAATTTAAATGTTCGAAGTTTCAAACATCGAACATATAATTAAAAAAACAAAAAACAAAAAAAACCCCAAAACTAATGGCTGTAGGCAGGGAGGCAAGCCCCCCTGCACCCCCCACACTGCCCACTCTTTAAATATACCAACTCCGAGACTGCATTACAGTGCAGTACTTGCCCCCCTGCCTACACTAGTCAGGTAAGTTCTGTTTTTTTTTTTTTATTTGTTCGATGTTTGAAACTTCGAACATTTAAATTAAATTATTTAACGTTCAAAGTTTTCAAACTTTGAACATATAATATAGACCTGAGTGGGCAGGGGTTAAGAATATCTCTACTGTGTACTGAAGATAGTATATATGAAAGTGAGTTAGACAGCATGCAGCGTATGTTTGCTAATCGTGGCTATCTAACACAAAGAGTTAAGAGAACAATAGCTAGGATAAAAAGTTGAAGAAAAAATAGAGGCAAGCCATGGTTTGAATTTAAAATGGGTAGTTATGACAATGGGACTAATGTTAATGAACAAAAATTGAATAATAACCCATTTGTGAGAATAAATTTACATTATAATAGTGATATTGATGCTATTTCCCAGGTGATAAAAAAGAACTGGAAGATTTTACATACTGATGATAAGGTGAAAGCACTAGTGGGTCCCCACCCTTGATTTGCTTACACTAACAGCCAAAATCTGAAGCAGATTTTATGTAAGAACATACTTCCCAACAAGTTTATAACACATAGGAAGACGTTGGAAACTTTTAAATGCAGGAAATGCAAGGCATGTCAGTATGTCAAAGAAAATAACATCTTTGTACACCCTGTGGCAGGTTGGAAGTATATACCTAGATTAAGTGCAGACTGCAGAACTAAAAATGTGGTGTATTTAGCTGAGTGCACATCATGCCAAGCATTCCATGTTGGGAAGACTAACAGAATGTTAAAACAATGCATACTACAACATATGAGTGACATCAGATTATGTTTGAGAAGTAATGCTGTATATCAAAACATTGAAACAAATAAAGAGCATAGGTTTCAGTTTATGATGTTATATATTCAACAGGTGAGTATGTGGGGGGTGACATTGTACACAGTACTGAATTAACGGAGTTAAAATAAATAGCTGAATTGCAAGCTAACCATACACCTGGACTAAATGCTTGTATGCCTTTAAAACCCTTATTGAAGGGATGTAGGTTTTGCTATTGATTTTAATTGATTGCTATTTGCTTAAATATGATTGATTTTAACTGTTTTTAGATCTGAGGAAGAGCTAATGCTTGAAAGTGCTTATTTGTGTGTTAAATAAAGTTTTAACCAGTCGTGGTGGCTCCATTGGGTTTTCTTTTCATCTTTTATGCTAAATGTAATGTAGTAAAATAAGAGCATTCATCTGTCTACCTACTTAACTGAATAAATTACTGGAAACTTCAACAATGTGTCTTTATTCATCCCACAGTGAGGGTATCAGAGAGTGAGTCTCCTAGATCTGCTAGCTAAAGTGATTATATCTGGGATAATCCTTTGTTCTCTGTTTCTTATTCATATAAATATGGGACACCAATGTCATCATCAAATATACTGCATGAACTATATATTAGCCAGGTACCCATTTACATAAGCATGGGACACCCATATCATCATCATCATATATACTGCATGAGTAACATATCTGACAGGTACCCATTAGCATAAACATGTGATACCCATATCATCATCATCATATATACTACATGAATCACATATCAGACAAGTTCTCATTTACATAAATGTGGTATACCCATGTCACCATCATATATACTACATCAACTACATATCAGCCAGGAACCCATTTACATAAACATGCGACACCCATGTCATCATCATATATACTGCATGAACCACATATCAGACAGGTATATATTGACATAAATGTGGGACATCCATGTCATGATCTTTTGTGCAACTCATACACTGCGTGAAACACACATTATCAGAAAAGACACCATTTACATAAATTAAAACATCCATGTGATCAGCATGTTTACATCTGACATTCTACATAGCTAATAAAGTATTGTTAGCTCTGGCAGTTAGGGCATATGATTAAGACTATGAACTGTTAATGAGTTGCTTTCTATGGTCAGGGTTTGATTCTTTCAGCCTCCATTTGCCAAACTATGTGACTTTGAATAAATCACTTAACCAAGTATTTCCCCCAGGGCTGAGCCAAAAACTTGTCCATGTGGATCAGTGTTCTTTCTCACTTATATATATAAATGGACAGTGTCATCTGCATAAGTACAGCAGAATTTACAGATCTCATTTTATATAGTATTGGTTATGACACAGAGCACAAGTCAGGATGGCGATAATTACCAGTGGCTTAGGATCATAGGAAGTTACTAGGCTAATGTCCCTAGGTCCTTGCAAGCCTAGCCAAGTTCTACCCTTATTTCCATGATCAGCACCAGGTGGAACCTCTGGGGTGAATTTATGGCTACCCGTCCAGTCATCCAGACTGCACTTGAAGAGGGACAATGAGGTGCTCTGTTTTGCATGAAGTGAAAATCCATTCCAAAGGTGTGGTAACTTCTGGGAGACATATCTGTCCCTCCAGCAGGTTCTAGTAATGTCTCATACCAGGTTAAGGTCTTTAGAGTGAGTAACCTGTGTATCATTTGACTTGCGGATATGCAGTATTTCCAATAAAGCAGTGTCAAATAACGCCTTATATGCAAGGCATAGATCACCTCTGAGTAGACTGCATGAAACAGAATAAAGTGACAGGGATTTCAGATGATCCACATAGGACAGATGCTGAAGACCTTGACTTTTCCTTGTGAGGAACCATTGTGGTTTCTCCAATTGCTGCAGGTACTTGGAAAGGTACATACCAAAAGGGGTGTTGTAATCATTCCACAGAGTTCTGTCCTGTGACCACTTCTTTTTGGACTAATCTTTTCAGATATAAAAGTGGGAAATGGAAAAAGAAGGCTAATGGTTGCAAAGTGGATAACATAATTATTAAATTAAAAGATGTCAAAGTCCTCAAAAAATCGTCTAGAAAAAATACATGCCTGGGAGTAATAGTGCTTTAATCTTTAATGTGAGTGAGTAGAGAACAATGAGTCCTGACAAAAAGGACTCGGATTAAGGTTAATAAAAAAGTTATCTAACAGTGAAAATACCACCTTAATTAAAGATGTAGGGATAAAGGTAGATTTCAATTTAAACTTTAGGCAGTGTGTATCTGCTAAAGGTAGTAACACATGATCTCTAGCCTGTCTAATGATAAAAAGCATGTTTATTCTCTACAGAGAGATCACTGCACCTCTTTACAAATCATAGTTATGGCCATCTACTGAATACATGGATTAATTTTATAGTTCTTGAATAAGCCAGCTATTTAGAAAGGGTGCAGCAATTGTCATAATATTCTGCTAGAAAAGGGTACATTGACATGATTTCTGCTTTATAAGTCAATATCTGAGCCAATTGTGTTTGAAAGTCTGCACCTGAAACACACCACTTTGAGAGCTATCACCAGATCAGGCAACCTAATAAGATAGATAGATAGATAGATAGATAGATAGATAGATAGATAGATAGATAGATAGATGGATAGATAGATAGATAGAGAGAGATAGATAGAGAGATAGATAGATAAACATTTTACAAATGCAGCTACATTGCACACCACCTTCCAAGCTTCTAGAATTTGCTTCCCATTACACCAACACATAAACAAGACTCACTGCACAGATAGGTTCTTAACTAAATATATTTCCAGCCTGTGAAGTATTTTACCACTACAGGTGAAACAAAGTCCTACTCGGATTACATTTAAGGAAAGTCATGATGATCGGATGCATCAACATACATTTACAACAGGCTGCTTGGTTTAGGAGGTGAGCACTATTAAGTGCATGAAAAGGGACCTAGAAAGTTTTATGTTCATCCACTTAAAAATGTATATGGCTAAGCATGCTATAGCCCTCATGATTTCTTGCCTAGCACTGTTCCTATATTTCCTATTAACTTCTTTCAAAACACGTGTGGAATACATTCAGTGTGATATATACAATCTCATGAATATCACCACCCTGATGGTACAGAGTTAGTGTCCATCTGTGATGCCTGGGACCCATGATTCTAAAAGGACATTGGATGCTTGTAGGGCTGGTCAGGGAGGCATAGTATGAAGTGGCAAAAAGCCAGCTCTCCTATCCCAGGGTGATGCAGATGGATGCCAAAGACTACTGTTAGAAAAATATATAATAGTAATATGCATGTTCGAGGTTTAAAAGGGTTAATACATTTATTCTGTTCACACTGCATGAATCTGCACAGCTATTAGAAACTTAACAAGAGACATTTCATTTCTGCTAATGTCATGAAAATAACAAGAGACATTTCATTTCTGCTAATGTCATGAAACTTAACAAAGAGATATTTCATTTCTGCTTATGCCATGAGAAAATATGCAGCTGCTAGAAGCTATGATAAAGAAAACAATAGATGCTTGAAAGTATAAACCATAGTCAGCATTACTTGTACCAAAGCTAAAAATGTACCTTGAATCTAGACAAAATGTAACACATGTATTAGAACTGTACAATTGAAGAATTGAAAAGTTAAGGTGGGCTAAAATAAGCCCAAGGCCAGGTTGTTTTTCTCAAAATGTTTTTGCAAGACGGCAAATAATCTGACAATGTCAGCAATAAGTCTGGTAACATTTTTTGTGAAACATACATAAAGCTGTGTCCAACTATGTCAGCAATAGAATAGTAACATTTTCTGTGTGACATGAAGAGAACTGTATAAGAATAACATACTGATCACCAAAGGGCCAGACAAATCCTGTACCTACATGCTTTGTCTCCTTGCTACAAGTAATAAAGGGTGCCTTGCTTGAACCTAACATGCATTGGTCTTTGAAGTTTTTTTCCTTTTACAGATTGGTCCTTCGGACCGGAACCCTCTCTTCACCTCGGATTAGACGGCCAGGTGGTTGAAACCATACGGGGAAGAAACCAAATCGGTTCTTCTTAAATGGAAAGTCTTCCGACTGAATTGTCGTTCAAAAGAGGCCAGCCACTTTCTGATCTGTGACTGAAGGACGGGTCTCCGTGAATTGGTGATCAATCACGTAGGCTCAGGTAAGGTGAATCTACTTTTTTCTGTTTTCTGTTTTAGATCAGGGACTAGATGTGTATTGTTTTTGTCAGATTGTATTTTTGCAAGTCAGGGACAAAAAAGATTACTGTCTTGTCATAGATCAGGAGAAACAGAATAAGTAGGCAGTCATTCTGAATAGACTATAACAAAATCCGTGGTACCACGTTAAAAATTAAGAGAAGTTACGTAACGATCAAAGGGTAAAGCAAAATGGGTAATAATTACACAAAAAGACCCCAAAACCCACCATTAACGGAAGACGGAAAATATATGCAGTCGCAGCGTGCTGACAATATTAGATATTATTCAAAATGGGTTAATAAATACGAATTTGACGGAAAATTAGAAAAATCCTCACGTATCAAAATTATCAAACAGCTCAAAAATGATTCCAAGGGTCGGGTAAAAAAGCAACGTCGATTAGGAATTCCTCAGGCACACAGGTGGCTGGAGGAAGTAAACCGTAGGGAACAAAAAAACAAAGATTCAAAAGCAATGTTTTTAGATAAGGAGGATAATAACTTAGTAATACTATCAGCACCTCTGCCTCCCTTACCAGAATATGAAGCAAGTGAACAGGTTAGTCCACCCCCACTATATCCTGTGGTCACTAAAGATAGAGATATTGTGAAATTAAAACTGACTAAAATTAGAGATCCCATTGGGATCAGGTCCCGAACAAAGGCAGGTAATTCAGAAGAAGGTATTGAGTTATGGCAAATAATTAAGAATTCACAATCTATAGGTGAAGAAGAAGAAATATGCCCGCTTATAGAAGTACCCAAAAATCAGGCAGGTCAAGACAATCAGGACCCAACTATCTTAGTGTATAGACCTTGGACTCCGGAAGATATCCGGAAAGCCACTGAGGGAATTCCCCATCCAAAGGTTAATTTCAGAAAATTCTCAGAAGATTTACAAGGAATGAGGTTGAGTTATAACCTAAATGGAGAAGAAATAGAAAAAATAGTTAGACAAATTGTAGGGCCAAATTGGTACATGATTAGTGGGAACTGGAATCCCCTTGACGCTGCACAAAGACCCCTCCCACATAGCAGCGCAGAATTAGACACCAGAGTAAAAGGTCTTACAGACCGCATGTCTGAAAAATGTAAACCTAGGGCAGACTGGACTTGCATTAATCAATGCATCCAACAAGAAGGTGAAACAATTGATCGGTATTATGCCAGATTGTTAGAATGTTTTAATAACCACTGTGGAATGCAGGTTCCTAAGATCAAACACAAGATTCCCCATATGAACAGCAGTTAAAGAATGCATTTTTAAAAGGCAGTAGCACACCTATAAGCAGTTTTATTACAAAACACATGGTAGACCATCGTACAAGCAGGTTACAATCATTACTTGAATATGCTAGGCATGCCAAAAGGCATTTTAATAGCAAAAAGAAAAAGAAAGCTCAAGTATTTTCTGTAGAGGATGGAGCAGAAGTTTATGTAGTACAGTCTAGGAAAAAGGGCAAGAAAAACATGTAGGGAAACAAACAATCTGATCAGCAATCAGAGGACTTTGAAGGGCGGAAGAAAAGGGGAAAATGTTTTAAATGCTGTAAAAAGGGACATTTGGCAAGGGATTGCAAGAAAAACAAGAAGGCAACAACGGAAGACAAGGAGGGTGAGGACTGACTAAATGGTAGTCAAGAATCACTAGAAGGGGCTAGCGAAGAAAGGACAAATGAGAATGTGATAGAGGGAGTAGAAGAAGTGCAGGAAGTTAGTGACAATGAAGAAAATGAAATATTAGACCTAGCTTTATTGAGCTTGGAGCTCTGTTTAGCAGACACGAAACCAGAAGTTACACTCTTGGTAGAAGGGAGGGAGGTCAAATTTTTGTGTGACTCAGGGGCATCACGAACCCTGATACACCCCTCCAAACTGCCAGAAAACACAGAGTCACCTGATTACATACTGGTCAAAGCAGCTAATGGACAGCTGTATCAGGAGCCTCTCTCCCGTAACATTGCAATAACTGATCCAGTTTCAGGATTGACACAAAGAAGCAAAATTGTAGTTTCTACAAAATGCCCAGTAAACCTCTTGGGCAGAGACCTCATGCAGCTATTTGGTATAGCAGTAGTCCCAACCATGCAGGGTATGGAAGCACAGCGACAAACTAACACCTTTGTGGTGCAATCGGAGGGTGAAATGTTTTATTGGTACAGCCAGGACTTGGTTACGACTGGTCCAGGGACTGTGACCAAAGAATTAATGAATCTAGCCATTAGCAAGTTCCCCTCCCATGACATTAATAAGCAACACCTGTTGCACTGTACCCTGTATTATTGCAACATACCAGGACCTGATAAGGAATATGAGCAAGAGTTATTTAAGAATCATGCAAACAGATTGATATTGCGTAACCTGTACTGGGACACAGAAGGGAACAGTGTAGCCAGCTGTTCATTGCCCCAGGAGTTCTTTGCACTTTATAAATCTAATCGATTACCACATGTTAGCTTAACCAAAAACAGAAATATAGAATGGGCAGACCTAGGAGAAAAAGTCATGAGATGGGAGAAACAGACAGAACTAGAACTGTCAGAACAAAGAATACAAGTACAAAAGTTGAATTGGATAACTCAGACCAACCCAGCTGTGCACTTGCATTCTAGCAAGGACAGCTGATTGACACTCCTATTAAAGGAGGAAGAGAATGCCTTACGAGACATACCAGAGACTCTCTGGTCAACAGGGAAATCAGATGTAGGACTCATTCGTACAGTGGGACCAGTTACTATCATGCCAAAGTCAGCATTCAGATCACAAAAAAGACAGTATCCCTTAAGAAAAGATGCAGAGGCAGGGATAAAGCCTATTATAGCAGCCTTACTTAAAGGAGGGATACTAGTAGAATCTCCCGATTCACCATGTAACATACCCTTATTTCCAGTTAAAAAGGCCAATGGAGAATGGCGTATGGTCCAAGATTTACAAGCCATAAATGATGCAGTAATACCAAGGGCACCCACGGTGCCAGACCCACACACCCTGTTGAATGATTTGAAACCTCAACAAAAATATTTTTCTGTGGTAGACATCAGCAATGCATTCTTTTCGATACCGATACACCCTGATAGCCAGTATTGGTTTGCATTTACATTTCAGGGGAAAAGGTATACATATACGCGACTACCACAGGGATATTGTGAAAGTCCAATGATATTCTCACAAGAAATGGCAAGCAGCTTGGCGGGATTCACCCCCACCAAGAAGCAGTCAGATTTTACTTTATGTTGATGACATCTTGCTGGCGGCCCCCACCCAGCAGGATTGTAGAGAAGATACCATAGCACTTCTATGATTTTTAGCCGCTGAGGGACATAAGGTAAATAAAAATAAACTGCAGCTTTGGAAAAAACAGGTCAAATACCTAGGATATGTAATATCCAAGGAAGCTAGAATGTTAGATGAGGACAGAAAAATAGCAATTTTGCAAGCACCAAAACCCACTACCAAGAAGGAAATGATGTCCTTCCTGGGTACAACTAATTTTTGCCGAAGCTGGATTCCAAACTATGCCTTGGAATCTGCACCTCTGACTGACCTTATATAAAAGAAGCCTATGGCAGTGCAGGATTTGTTACAATGGACACCAGAGGCAGAATTTGCCTTCTGTAAACTAAAGCAGTTAATAGCATCCTCATTAGTTCTGGGATTGCCAAACTACCATAAACGTTTTTTCCAAACTGTAGATTGTAAGCAGGGTTACATGACATCAGTGTTAACACAACAGCATGGGGATAAGCAACGCCCCATTGCTTACTACTCATCACAACTAGACCCAGTGGCACGGTCCTTACCCCACTGTGTACAAGCAGTAGTTGCAGCTGCAATGTCAGTACAGGCTTCAGCCTCAGTAGTCTTGTTCCACCCCCCTCACTTTGAGAGTACCTCATGCAGTCATGATTATTTTACTACAAGAAAAGGTGGCATATCTTTCTACTGCTAGGCATCTTTCCTGTATGACTATATTATTGAGCCAACCTCATATGACAATTGAATGATGCACGACTTTAAACCCTTCTACTCTGCTCCCGACCCCTGCAGATGACACACTGCACTGCTGCCTGCAGGTAATTGAGCAAAAGACACTACCTAGAAAAGATCTCACGGATGTCCCCTTGGATGATGCCGAGGTGACATACTACGTGGATGGCTCGTGAAAAAGGGGTCCTGCAGGACAGAACCTAGTAGGATATGCAGTAGTCTCTGATACTGGGATTATAGAAGCAAAACCTTTACCACACAACTTATCTGCACAGGCAGCAGAATTGATTGCCCTGACACAGGCATGTACCTTAGCAAAGGGTAAATGTGTAAACATTTTTACTGATAGCCAGTACGCTTTTTCTACTGTACATGTTTTTGCGCAACAGTGGAAAAACCGGGGAATGATAACATCTACTGGCAAACCTATAAATCATGCACAGTTTATTTTATATCTTTTAGAATCTATTCAGTTACCTCAGAAAGTAGCCATTTGTAAATGCACAGCTCACACCAAGCAACAAGATAGGATTTCATAAGGTAATGCGAGAGCTGATACAGCTGCAAAACAAGCAGCCACATATTTCTTTTAAATGAGGAATTACAACCCTCTGAAAGTTTAGATCTAGATATGTTAAAAACAATGCAGACACTCACTATGCAAGCTGAAAAACAGCGATGGATAAAACGAGGAGCAATCCTCAAAAAGGGGCTGTACATCTCTAGAGAGGGAAAACCGATACTACCCCCTAATTTGTTCCGCTATGCAGCATTGTTGAGCCATGGGCAGTGCCATGTCTCAACAGGGGGGATGGTACAGCTGGTGAACCAGGTGTTCACAATGTACGGATTTACAAACTACTCTAAAAAATTTTGTTTGATGTGTCAGATGTATAACAAACATCATGCACAGGGACGATAAAGCCGAAGCAAGGAAGTTTCCCCATACCACCATATCCATTTCACACTATTTGTAGGGATTTCGTAGAATTGAACAAATGTGAAAATAACAAGTATTGTCTTGTCAATGTAGATATGTTTTCCAGATGGGTGGAAGCCTTTCCAACCAAAAATCCAGATGCAGCTATGGTGGCAAAAGTACTTGTCAAGGAAATCATTCCTAGGTTTGGTATTCCGGAAAGAATCTACAGTGACAATGGTACACACTTTTGGTATTTCTTTAAAAAATCATTGTGCATACCATCTGCAATCTGCAGGGCTAGTTGAAAGGCATAATGGTATACTAAAAAACAAATTGAGAAAATTAATAGCTGAGACAGGAAAAACTTGGTTGTACTGTTTACCTCTGGCACTGTTGAGCATGAGAACTGTCCCTACAGCAAAAGGATTGACTCCTTTTGAAAAACTATTTGGAAGGGCTTATTATACACCCCAGTGGAAACTTCTCATGTCATCAGATCAGGAAGCTGATTTTACACTAGCTGAATATATAAAAAAGTTGTTGAGTTCTAAACACCTGTTGCAGTCAAATTCTGTTTCATATAGAAAACAAACTGAAACATCAGAAGTGGCAGTGTCGCCAGGAGACTGGGTGTGGATCAAAATCATCAAGCAAAAAAACTGGGCATCGCCAAGGTGGGAAGTTCCCTACCAGGTGCTTCTTTTGACACCCACTGCAGTCAAGATAGCAGAACGAGCTTCTTGGATACACCTGACACACTACAAGCAGGTTAAGAACTTTGAGTTGGACAAAAATCTTACCTCTCTATCGGGGTCCTCAGCACAAAGTCTGGCTACAAAGGGGGGGTCAGATCAATAGGACTGATCCGTCTCAACCCCGGTGAAGAAACCATCGGTGCTGAAGGTCCTATTAGGGCAGAGAGTAAGAGCACGTGTCCAAAGTAAAAATGACGGAATCCAGTAAGATCCAAATACACCTACTTGGAAGAGCCAGAGAAAACAGAAATGCAGAACAACCGTTTCCACAAAAGTATTGCATAACCATCCTGTTGACTGTACTAGTGACAATAATCTTTTTGTTGTGGCCATTCCTTTTTTCAGCCACACAAATTGAACTGAACAAGCGTGCAGAGTGGCACCCGAACTTTAACACTTACCAGGCAATCAAATATGTGTATGCTGAAACCTTCAATGTTTCAAATTGCTGGATTTGCACAGCTTTACCAACAGCATATGGGGGGTTACTGTTAACTTCAGTTCCCCTAGGAGCCAACAAGACCGGGGAAAACCTAATTCATGATACATCAGATGTCACATCACAAGATAAAGTAGCATTGCACTTGTCTGTTCGACAGAAGGGAACTGTGTGTTTTTATAAGAATAATACAGTCAAAAAAAATGAAAAGACCAATGGTTAGACCACAGCTGAAGATAAAATGGAATAATCCATGTCAGGAAATAAATCACTTGCAGCTTCACAGTAGTGCCCTTTATAAAACCAAAAGTTGTAACTGAGATGTAGTCAAGGTAGGAAGCGGTTCACTTGCAGTTTCACCACTTTATTAAACAAGAGTAAGCGCTTTCGCGATCTAAGTCAATGATCTTCTTCAGACTCATAAAAACAGTTAAAACATTGGTATTTAAAATATGGTTCAACCAATGAAAACACATATAGAACTATGACATAGACTAATTAAAATTGCATACATCAGTACATTAATTTGCCTTAAATTCTGCATAAGATGAAATAAAATATACATATAACAGACACATTAAGTAATATGGATTATTACATAAAATGTGTCTGTTATATGTATATTTTATTTCATCTTATGCAGAATATAAGGCAAATTAATGTACTGATGTATGCAATTTTAATTAGTCTATGTTATAGTTCTATATGTGTTTTCATTGGATGAACCATATTTTAAATACCAATGTTTTAACTGTTTTTATGAGTCTGAAGAAGCAATCAGCTGACTTAGATCACGTGCTTCTCTTGTTTAATAAAGTGGTGTGACTGCAAGTGAACCGTTTCCTACCTTGACTACTACATCTCAGTTACAACTTTTGGTTTATAAAGGCACTACTGTGAAGCTGCAAGTGATTTATTTCTGGCGTGATTATTCCATTTTATCTTCAGCTGTGGTCTAACCATTGGTCTTTTCATTTTTTCGCTTGAGGTGTATACCAGGCGTTTATCCAGCTTTTGTTTTCTTTCACGTGTTTCTTGGACTGTATTTAAAAGCTGGGACATGGCTGAAGGTAATGACAACAATAAGAATCAATGTGAACGACTAGTTGGACTACTACATATATACTCCAACCCCTTGATGCTAAACCCTATTTTCCAGTGAATGAAAGAGAACAAGTGGACTATGATACGCATAAGAAGTTCACTGAACTGTATAGAGATCTGGAGAATAAGTTATATAGCTTTAAAAGGCTACAGTGGCAAAGGTTTCATCTAGAAGCATCATTAAAATATAAAATAGTGCCAAGAGGTCTCAGAGTATTAAATATGCCTACTTATGGTGAGACCTACCCTGAATTACTTCAAAAATGGCAGAACTTAAATTTACAGCTTAGCTATGATTATATGCATTTGCTTATAGAATTTTTTAAACCACAAGAAAAAGAGCTAGCCGATGAGATAAAGAGGCTACAAGAACAACTGACTAATAATTTTCCTATAGAGGTACTAGGCAGTAAATTAGATGAACTTGCTGACAGTATACAGGGCTATGATAAGAGGTTGCAGAATACTAAAACTAAAAAATTGCAAAGGGACCTCAATGACTTTCAATGTAAAGAGGCCTTTTCATGGCCAAGAAGAACAGCTGTGAGTACAGAAAATGTAGAAAAAATGACTACAGTACAGATTTCTGAAAATTCAAATATGCATAGTACTGCCCCTTTAAATCAGAATCTCTGTGAGAACAGTGATGTCAGCACAGAGAGAGTATGTATAGAACCTCCCACATTTGAAAATGGTGGAATGGCAAAAGAAACTTTCCAAATGGCTTGCACTAACAGAAGGATGGATTCCAGTGTTAATTCTGATTCAGTAGCTTTTTTGGAGCAAAAGGAAGCTACACAAATCTCAATCCTTCCATTTGTGTTAAAGAAGGCGCTGCCAATAAGGGACAGGTCGAGCAGCAGGAATCAAAGAGGGAGAACGTGATTACAGCAGAGAGAATGAGTGACTCCTGCATATATGAACACCAGGAGCAAGAACCATCAAAAAACTTGGTAATTAATATATCTAGCTTTTCTTTAACTGATGCACAAGCCTCGTTGTTAAATAGAGGTCTGAACTTTATTCCAGCACAGAAAACAGTATTAACTGATTTATTAAAAGAGCTGAAGTTATTTTCTCGTAACCCAACACTTAAAACCATGTTTAAAAGAAATGTATTTGATAATATGTTTAAACAACCTAGTGCCTTTGTACCCAAGATACATCCCACAGTTGAAACTTTCACTAATGTGTGTGAACATGAAATTAGAGATGCATGCTAAAAAATCTTCCACCTAGATTTTATAACTTGAGTAAATCAGAAACTGAAGCACTGTCAGAACTAAAGGATTCTCACAGCATTGAAATTAGGCCTGCTGACAAGGGGCAGTGTAGTAGTAATGGATAAGGTTTTTTATTACAAGAAAATGATGGAACTTTTGAATGATACAGATACTTATGTTGAACTAAATGAGAGACAAGTACAAGGTATAATTGACAGGATATCTGTATATATTTTTGACTTATTGATTACTAATTATGTATCAGAGGAATTGTTTGACTACTTTCAGATAGAACATCCAACTATACCCATTATTTATGGTCTACCTAAAATTCACAAAGACATCACACAGCCCCCTATGAGACCTATTGTATCCAGTAAAGGATGGGCCACAGAAGCCATCTCAATTTATATTGAACAAAATTTACAAATAGTCCTAAAATCATGTGAGACTATACTAAGGGATACAAAGGCATTTCTGCGACTGTTATATAATAAGACCAGGAATATTAATAGAAATTATATTTTTGTGACAATGGATGTCACTTCACTGTTTACAGTGATACCGAATAAATGGGGTATTGAGAAAATACGTGATATTCTGACCTTGAAACAAGTTTTTCAAAGCACTAAGATTAATTTGATATGTGAGTTGCTTGATATTGTCCTAGAAAATAATGTCTTTATATTCAATGACAAGTTTTATCTGCAGAAAGTTGGTGTAGCAATGGGCACGGCTTGTGTTAACAGCTACGCCAACTTAGCATTGGCTGCATGGGAAAAATATCATGTATTAAGTGCTAGCAATAAATATGCTGGCAAAATTGTATGGTATATACGTTTTGTAGATGATGTCTTCCTGTTATGGGATGGTACTAGTGAAGAGTTGCAAGAGATGGTGGAGTACTTACATAGCACCACTGAATTTTTAAGATTCACTAGTCAACATTCCAGGGACTCTATTGAGTTCCTAGATGTTTTGGTTAAGAAGACAGCGTTAGGCAGACTTACAACAGGGATGTATAGAAAATCTACATGGAGAAATAGTATCTTACATAAGACTAGTATGCATCCAACATTTGTACACAAAAATTTAGTGAAAGGACAATATATGAGAATAAGCCGCTTACATAATACAGATGAAGGCTTTGTGAAGACAATGACTATATTAGAGAAAGACTTCTTAAACAGAGGTTATAGTAAGAAAGACATAAATGAAAGCTCTAAATATACCATTGAAAATAGGGATGGGAGATGTAAACCACTCTTCTCAAATACTATAGAAGATGTTAAAAGCAAGGAAGGTCATGATTTTAAAGTTAGATTCCCTATAACTTATTCAAGTGACATCAGAAGGTTCTGTAATATTTTTGAGAAGAATTGGAATGTTTTATTGTCAGATCCTGACTTGAGAGAATTGTTAAAAGATAGACCCAGCTTTTCTTTTAGAAATAAGAGGTCCTTAAAAAGGCAACTATGTTACAAATCCAGAAACAATGAAAGAATTATCCTATCTGATAGGCAGGGGACTTTTCCTTGCAGAAATTGTACAGCATGTGACTATTTATATAATAAATCTAGATATAAACATCCTACACTAGGATTTATAATTGATATAGATTTTTATGCTGACTGCAGAACACAAAATTTGGTTTATTTCAGCTTCTGCCCTGTCTGTCATGCCTTTTATATAGGCAAAACCAATAGGTGTCTAAAGGAACGTATCCTTGAACACCTTAGAGATATAGGAAATAAAAAAGACACAAGTGCTTTAGCAAAACATGTGGAAGAAGAAGATAGGAAACATATTTTTAATTTCATGGTTTTAGAAATAATAAATAAAAGTAAGAGGGGAGGTGATATAAGGAATAAGGTAGAGGAAGCCGAACAAAGATGGATTTTACTACTTCAGGCAGATAGGTCTCCTGGATTGAACAATGCTGTTTCCTTGAAACCTTTTTAAAATCCAGACCACTAAAACATTAAGTAATATGGATTATTACATAAAATGTGTCTGTTATATGTATATTTTATTTCATCTTATGCAGAATATAAGGCAAACTAATGTACTGATGTATGCAATTTTAATTAGTCTATGTCATAGTTCTATATGTGTTTTCATTGGTTGAACCATATTTTAAATACCAATGTTTTAACTGTTTTTATGAGTCTGAAGAAGCGATCAGCTGACTTAGATCGCAAAAGCGCTTACTCTTGTTTAATAAAGTGGTGTGAAACTGCAAGTGAACCGTTTCCTACCTTGACTACCACATCTCAGTTACAACTTTTGGTTTTATAAAGGGCACTACTGTGAAGCTGCAAGTGATTTATTTCCTGACGTGGATTATTCCATTTTATCTTCAGCTGTGGTCTAACCATTGGTCTTTTCATTTTTTTTCGCTTGAGGTGTATACCAGGCGTTTATCCAGCTTTTGTTTTCTTTCACATGTAATAATACCGTCAAGGTGGGTTGGAGCAATTGCAATGTGACTGTTTCCTATAGATGCTACACTAAACCTGATAACATCATATCCTATTGCAACACGAGCTATGATACATTTGTTGAACTGATGCATAGGACAATTGAAGAAGTAAAACATAATGCTGACCTCTATAAGCAACTGTCCATAATCGACAAAAAAATGTTTCATGCAGAATCAGGGTATAGTAAAGTTACTACTAAAGTAGAAGATTGTTACTTTATATGTGGTAGAAAAGCATATAAATGGTTACCTGAGAATTGGTCCGGCAGTTGTTTTTTGGGGTACCTGGTTCCGATCATACGAAACACAGCAGTTTTACCTCAAGGAAAAATTCGGAATGTTCGAGAAATCAAGAAGACTGTCAATCCAGTGGGGCAAATCAATGCGCGCTGGAAAAACCATCATGCTGTGGGCTTGGGGAACAATGGACTGTCACACATGGACTTGAGTGATACTGTTATATCGTGGGCAGGTGTACTGCCAGCATATGGAGCAACAAAATCAATCTGGGAACTGAGAAAATTGTCTAAGCTTCTCAAAATAATGAGCAATGCAACCTTTTCTGCCCTAGAATTGGTGACTGATGAACTGACTGCCATGAGAACAGTGGTGCTTCAAAATCGCATGGCTCTTGACTTCACCCAGGAAGGAGAGAGGAGGTACGTGCACTTTAATCCAGGAGGAGTGCTGTTCGTATGTTCCTGACCACAAACACGAGATAGACAACCATCTTCAGGTGATTCAGCAGGTGTCAGCCATGACCAAACCAGGACCAAATCCATTGACGGACTTTTTCCAGAAATTGTTTGGGGGTTGGGGCAGCATCCTGATGAATATTCTGATTACCATCTGTGTAGGAATAATCCTACTGGTGGTATGTGTGTGCTGCTGCATCCCCTGCATAAAAAGACTGATTAAAAATGTTGTAGACATTTCAGTTTCAGAAACCTTATACCAAGATGCTGAACTTGAATAATTGCTAAAAAACTGAAAATGCTTTCATGAGCTTAAACTGAATGACTCTCTTAACTGCAAATCCTGAGCAGGAAGAGGTTAGGGGAAGAAAAAACTGTTTATGCTTATCTTGAAAGTAGAATAAAAGTATTAAAAGGGGGGAAATGCTAGAAAAATATATAATAGTAATATGCATGCTCGAGGTTTAAAGCGGTTAATACATTTATTCTGTTCACACTGCATGAATCTGCATAGCTATTAGAAACTTAACAAGAGAAATTTCATTTCTGCTAATGTCATGAAAATAACAAGAGACATTTCTTTTCTGCTAATGTCATGAAACTTAACAAAGAGATATTTCATTTCTGCTTATGCCATGAGAAAATATGCAACTGCTAGAAGCTTTGATAAAGAAAACAATAGATGCTTGAAAGTATAAACCATAGTCAGCATTACTTGTACCAAAGCTAGAAATGTACCTTGAATCTAGACAAAATGTAACACATGTATTAGAACTGTACAATTGAAGAATTGAAAAGTTAAGGTGGGCTGAAATAAGCCCAAGGCCAGGTTGTTTTTCTCAAAATGTTTTTGCAAGATGGCAAATAATCTGACCATGTCAGCAATAAGTCTGGTAACATTTTCTGTGAAACATACAGAAAGCTGTGTCCAACTACGTCGGCAATAGAATAGTAACATTTTCTGTGTGACATGAAGAGAACTGTATAAGAATAACATACTGATCAGCAAAGGGCCAGACAAATCCTGTACCTACATGATTTGTCTCCTTGCTGCAAATAATAAAGGGTGCCTTGCTTGAACCTAACGTGCATTGGTCTTTGAAGTTTTTTCCTTTTACAACTACACTACCAAATTACATAAAAAGGACAGCATGCAAGACACTATTTTTTGAAAAATTGACATTACTTAAACCTGCTCCAAAAGCCACTTTGATAATTAACATAACCTTTTAAAGTCAATGGAAAACACTATTTATCAAAAAAAGTATAAAAATGGGTAAAAGGAACAAGGTGGGGACTGGTTTGTTTGATGCATAAAATATGTTGTACTGTGGGTTTACATAATCCCCTGGATTCACGAAGCTCCATGCAACAATAAGGCTATTCTTGCACAGAGTTGTTCATGCCCATTTAGGATAGCAGTGCACTTTGCATATGCATGAAGGCTTGCTGCTATCTAAACTAAACAGACATGAACCAGGAACAAGCGCAGGGGGCATGTGTCAGCAGTGACAGCACCTGAAACATGCCCCCTTCACTCTGAAAGTGCCACACAGCACTTTCTGACACAGATGAGTGTCAAACTATATATTATTAGAGCCTGGCTCTAATATTATATAGTAAACGAGTGTCCGCAGGCACTGAAATGTAAATAGCTAACATTTCAGTGTCCGCGGAAACTGAAAAAAAATAAATACCACAAACACCTAGAAGGCAGCAGCCTTCAAGTGCACACCCCCAAATGTAAGTACTCTTGCCCTACATGCAAGAAAGCAGTAGGGCAAGAGGAAAGGGATAAAAAATAAAAACATTTTTTTTTTAATGAAATTAATCTGAAGTTTAAGCACCGCTCAGCTTGTTTGCGTGGCACACCACTATGCTTAGCCTGGTTGAAATTTTGAAAATGATAGACAAGTGCTACTGTGATAGAAAACATCATCAAGCTGCTGTAGCATAGTGGTACTGGCATGGTATAGCATGTAAAACATGCTCAATTTGAATCCCCCTCTGGCAAATTATTTAATTAACTTTTAAGGAATGTGAATGATAGATGTCAGTCATATGGCTCATGTATAGCACAGTAGGGGTGGGAATATGTAAAATATAAATGTAAAAAATAATTTATAAATGTAATGAAAAATAGATTTAAGCAATGCTTTGATAGAGTAAGTATTGATCACTTGCATTCAGCTCTGCTTAGCTGGTGTAAGCATTGCTATGCAGATTTGCATGGAGCTAAGCATAGTGCAGCATATTAAAACCAGCAAATCAAGAAAAAGTACAGGAAAACTGCCCTGTTTAAACCACACAGGTGGGAATACAGCCATAATCATTTGGGATTGCACACAGCAGGACCAAAATGGCTGGCATTGGAGAAGATATGCACTTCCGAGTGCAATGTTGGGGCATCCAGGAGTCCAGGGTCATGGTTAGGCTTCTAGTTAAAAACCATGATGGCAGGCTGCTGCAGGGCCAGTACCAGGGCTCACAGTACAAAGTGGAGGCATGGGACAAGCTTGCACGTGATCTCACCAGTGCCACTGGCATATCCCAGACTGGGGAGCAGGTAAGTCATCATCATAAAGACCTAAAGTGAAGGAGGGGTGCAGTCTTGGACCAGTAGATCCAAGAAGTCAGAGCGCAGGATGTCCCTCCTGTCTGTAAGTATGCAGTCTTATGTATCTCTAAGTATGGAAAAAATACAACTTGTGAATGTGCAGGTGCGATTAATGTGTGATGTCTCCCTATACAGCTGCTGTGGAGAGGTCCCAGAATGTGCAGGCTCATGCCCAGTGACTGGCCCGGCTGCATCGACAGTATGGTGAGTACAGAATACCCCCTACTATTAGCAGTAAGAAATCAAAATTATAGTAATGGTAGTACTGCCTGTATATATAATTGTGCTGTAAAAGTCAGGAATAAATGCCTGTGTCAGGCTGCCAGTGTTACAATGGAGCATTACCAGCTGCTGCATAGTACAGATATCAGTAGCAAACAAGGTACAATATGCAGGAGAGGAATATTAGAATATGTATGAGTGTGTCTAATTGAACCTGCCAAGAAAGTGCCATGTCAGGGATACTGTGACAGTTAGAAATGAAAAGCATTCCCCTGCGGGCAGATCATGCAGGAATAGTAATTGTGGAGTTCTGAGTTGTAGACAGATATGTATATCAAAACTAATAAAGGTGATCCCAAACATTGGTGTGTGTCATCTCACTTGTACCTGATAAATAGAAATGTGCATATCCTGCAGAATGCATTAACTGGGGTGAACTGATTTAGCACTGCTTGTCTGCATACTTTAGAATGGGCATGTCAAATAACTGGAATAAAGCAACAGTATATATCCCCAACAGAATGAGTTTTACTTCTTTGTCTGCCAGCATTGTCCTGTATTAACCTTTCAATTTCAGCTGTATGTAGCTGTGAATGTACAGAGAAATGTATAAGGCTAACATGTGCAGACTTAAAACCTATGCTGTGTATTCAGAAATCTAAATTGCAGTATGTAGTTGTAAGTCATATGTGCAATCCATCTAATGTGCACGTTTTGCAAACAGTGACACCAATATCTGTTGTGTATGTATAATTTGTACTAAAAATGGGAAACAAATAATGCAGCATGTCATAATAAAAGTACTGTACACAAAAATCTGTACTAGACAGAAATGTCACAAGCAACACACAACACCTCCCCAGTAGCTCAGTTTGATAAGGACTAGGCCTGTAGTTCAATTTTGCCAACACAGCACTGTTCTCAGTCTGGTTCTACAGTTTTCAACTGCAATCTGAGTAGAAAAAATAATGTACTGCAACACATGCATTTTCCATACAGGGCACACAGGTAAAGAAATCTGAATAGCAATACTAGTATGATGTGTATAACTATAAAAGGTATACAATTGCTGTCTTATGCGTATCATAGCCCCAGTCTTACAAACAGATGCAAGCTAGACATCCACACTTTGTAGTCTGGCCCAGACAAGCCCCTCAAGTGTCACGCTATCACGGATAGTTTCCCCAGTTGCCAAGAAACCTGCACACTGAGAATGTCACAGTAGATGTATGTGAAAAACACAACACACACTTCAGGGCCTGCAACTAATATGTGAATCTGAAATATGTGTAAAATCAGCAATGTAATGTGCACACAGTTCATCTGCATAGGGCCCACAGGTAAAGAAATTGGTATAGACACAAGTCTGATGTGCATAACTCAAATAAGAGTACAATTGCTCTGTTGATATCTACAGCTGTTGGTGTGTTGTAGCAGCCCCATGGCCCAGGTAGAGTGTAAGTGTGGTCAGAATGTAGAGTAGTGAATAATACTGCACTGGCAAATATACTTGATAGCAGTTGTCAATTGAATCTTTTCCCTTCCCCCACCACTCAACTGATCCAACCATCACACTGAAACCAACATGGGTATGTTCCTAAACAAACCTCTACTGTTGGGACCATTATTCCATTTGGTTTATCATTGTTTAAAATGTGTGCATACTAATATTCCCTGTTGGATAATCATCTTATTGCCTGTCTGACATGCCACTAACTGGCATGTGGTTGCAACCCTGAATGCCATTCCATATATGCATGGGTTCTGTTTGCTATGGCACTGTTATAATTGCAGTGTTTTGGGTAAATGGGAGTGTCCATACATGCTAATGTTGTAATGTGTTGTGCATGACTAACCAATATTCATTGTTAATTTCCACACCATAGCACATATGGGAAGGCAGACCCCAGTGGATCTGCCTCTCCCACCCCACCTGGCTGAGGCACCAGTTCCCAGCACATCTGGGACCCAACCTAGACCTCCTGCATCTGCTGGTCCTGCACCACCCTCAGGTGGACCCACTGCAGGGGATGGAGCTCACCCCCCCTTGCAAGTAGGTGCGGTGAGAACATTGCCACCCGGGATGAGGTCTGTGGCATGGTGCGCAGTGCCCTCCAGACAGAGCTGGATGACCACCTGTGGCAGATGGAGGGCAGCCTGTTGCAGCTAGAGGGGCAGGCAGCCCCTCCAGCCCAGCCCCTAGCACAGCCACCTTCGGGGCTATGAAGGATTAGTGGTGACTGCCATCAGGTGGGGGCATCAGTGCCACTACTACCATCTGGGGGGCTCATGAGCCTCAGATTCCCAACCACCCTCCCCATCAAGGTGTTTACCCTCCATGTGTCATAGATCACCCCTGTCTGCTGTCTTGTTTGTCTTGTCTGTCTGCAAATGCAACCTCTCCTACCAAACCTCCCACACCACACTTAACAATAATCCTTCCTTAACATCTCACTCTCACCTTACAAAAAGAAAAAGGACATCTGTCCCACAAAAAATCACGTCCCATACATTGTGCTGCATTTCCCACAGAGATATGTACCCATCACACAATCTAACCCTACCAATCATCCATATTGTATGATGCCCACACACCTCCCTGTAGAGTGTGAGCTCCACATTCTTAATTGCCCGCATTGAAAGCAGCTGTTGCTGCCAAAGAAATCCAGAGCTATGGTCCTTTCCTACACCTGTCCTGCACATCCCTACTTGTTTCTTCTCTTGTTTGTCTCCCTGCTTGCCCCAATTTCACCACTTTCCTAGCTCCCTTTTTCTTTTCTTTATTTGAAATTCGCTTGGGTTTAAGTGGCCATAAGTGGCTGTAAGCAAGCGTAACCTAAGCTAAACTCACATAAGCATCGTTTAGCTCTGTGCAAACCTGTGCAAACTGCTTACAACTATTTTAAAGTGCCCTAATCACTCTCTCTCCAACAGCCCCTGTTATGCCCAGAAACAAAAAAAATCAGCCCTTGCAAGTCTCAAACCCAGGACTCTACACACTTTAGTCAAAGTGATTTACCACTAAGCCATGTCAGAGGCAAATAAATCTGATGTTTTCTCAAACATATCATCCAGCACAGTAGGGGAAATGTATTTATATATGTAGATGTCTGTATGTATGTATATGTGTATGTATGTATGTATGTATGTATGTATATATATATATATATATATATATATATATATATATATATATATATATAGATATATCTATTTATATATATATATATATATATATATATATATATATATATATATATATATATATATATATATATATATATATATATATATATATATATATATATATAGATATATATATAGATACATAAAAGAACAGAACAAATACATATATGACAAAAGGCACCATTAATGGGGGAGAGGGGGCCCAAATTAAATACATCTTGTAATTACTGATATCATCCCCTCCTCCACAGCTGAACAGATCTGCATTGCAACACAATAACCAACACTTGCAATTCCCATGCCAGGACCCTACACAACATAGCCACAACAAGTTAACAGTAATCCAGCTCAACTATACGATGTCAGGATGATATCAATAACATATCATGCAGAACAGTCTGTCTACCATAGGGAATGCACAATGTGGAAACAGTAAATATTCCAATGATACATAAACACACACACACACTTATATATATATATATATATATATATATATATATATATATATATATATATATATATACATATTACTATGTAAAGATATGTATAAGAGGATACATATTTAGAGGGTGCACAGCATATTGAACAGCCAGTATTCCTACAGTTGCCACCTTTTAAAATGGTCAGTGTTTGATTCTTTCATACAAAAGACAATTATTGAATGAAACATATACCCACAGAGAAATCAAAGGATATGACACCACGCACAGGTTTGCATACATAGAAATTGTGTATTATTTCAGTTGTATATTGCATTTCATATAGCAGTTAGGTGTTTGAAATACATAATAACTAAGTAATGCAACTCTCAAGCAAAACATTTGATACAGTAATCTGAAAGCATAACATATGTTGCTGTCCATGCCAAGGCCTTCAAGTAGTACAACAGTAAAGAAGCACTGGCCTGGGAGGTAAGAATCAATCAACTCTAATTAATTACAGATGCAGTTCAGCAGCCTCCAATTACACTCTGTACTCAACCCCTAGGGGGAAAAGAATTAAGTTGTCGCAATGTAAATGTATCTGTTACATAAAAATGCTTAACTTAAAACATCACTATCACACTGACAAACAGAACTGTCTGTAAGACAGTAAGCACTAACCCACCACTGTTCCTATGGTGAAATGTATGAAAATGTACAGCCATATACCTTAATGTGTCTTACTTCTGATATCCCTCACATGTTATAACAACCTAGGTTATAAATGGTGTATACCCCTCCCTCATCAAATGACTTACAAGGGCATATAACAGTGTTACATACACTGATCTCTGGACTTTACAAGATCACACACATTTTGTCCAGCTGTAGCCCACATATATATGGACCCTATCCCACAATATGTGTCCGAGTCCACAACATCATTGGAATGATGGCAGGAACGTCAGCACTAAATAATGATAGGCCACTACTTAACAACCTCTTACTGCATGACATATGGACAAAGACTGATATATAGGTGGAGGACAGAGGCTGGAACACAGGGCCATATTTGCAATATTGCTGTTATACACTGTGAAAGTTGCTGGTGTTACAGGATTGGTTGCAACATACCCTTACTCAGGAATATGAAGTCAGAAACACAGATGGATGTAGCCAGGTACTGATAGCACTCAACAGACAGAATGCCACTGCTATATCAGAGGCAAGACCTGTGTGGTGAACAGACACAACATAACAGCTAATCCTCTGCCCATCATGTGGATAGGCCAACAGCTATACAGACAGAATGCATTCCATGCTAAACTAACATGTACACACAAACCCTGTAAAACTAGCAGTATACAATGCATATGACAGCAATACTCACACTGTTCGTAGGTCTGGAACCTTATACAAATATGTAGTTGGCCTGTTTCTGCAAGTCCTATTGTAAGAGGTTTTGCTACCTGCTGTTTGTAACACTACTGCCCACTCAAAGGAAGGATGTCTTCCATACAGGAAAGGTAAAGGGACAATATCCACATGATGTAATTTATAGCAGTGGGTTGCAAGTGGTAATTGGAAGTACTACACAGCTGGCTGCATGCAATTAGCAAGTGGTGAACTCTGATTGGTGCAGAGGCCATCACCTGATCATGAGCGTCACCTACAAAATCCATGCTGAAACCTATTCAAAGCAGCTCAATCCCTGTAGTGTAGAGAGAGAGAGAGAGAGGAAAAAAATAAAATAACTAAACTAAAACTACAAACCAAACCTATATAACACAGGGGACACATAAATGTGTACCTAGAAGAGAGGACAATACTACAACAGGTATTTGAAGCATATATGCATGTAATAGAATGTAGTACTTGGTCTGTAATAATGGGATAGATGATGTGGAAAGATTTATATGTGCCATCAAGAGTTGTTGTAATGGTGTCCTGCTAAAAAACTGGTATGGACATGCTCTACCACAGGGTAAATTATGTCAGCCTGCATAATCACAGTTATGAGCGGGTCTGACATCATTTAACTGACCTACTCCGCCATGCCTGTCAGCATGCTGCTGCAGTTAGGAGGGACCAGCTTGCCATAAGGGGGATCATGCCATCCAGCCCCCCCTGACACATGCTGAGGAGCTCCTCACCAGCCTTGGAGCACCTGCCTACCCACAAAGTCAAAACCCCGTGGATAGCATTGTTGAGGTGGGTGCTACCCACACAATGGATGAGGACCGTGCATGTAAGTACCCAGAGTACTTCAGTAGACCACTGTTGCTTATCCATTTGCATCTGTAGAGTTTAATCATGCATATGTGTGAGATGAAATATATATAGTCTGTTGCTGCATTGTAGGAATAAACAGATGTGCATAATCTGTAGTATTGTGGGTTTGTACTGTTGATGTACTGTAATGCTGCTCCCACCCTGTACCAATGCCACAGTTATGGCTACTGACATCACATCTCTCACACAACTATGTAGGTCCCTCTGGTATACCTCTGGGGCAGCAGCCTGTATCTGGTGAGTATGGTGTTGTTTGTTCAGGTTTGCCAATACACCACCATGTTATGGCCATGGTATATGCCATCTACACATTTAACACACCTACCCATAATGCATGCTAAACATGTTCACTTATTGCTGCTGTTAACTGCACTGCATCACAGTGGTCACCATGGTGGCATATCTGAAGGGTATGCAAGAGTTCTGCAATATAACTAACAACCTGTCATTGCAAGATGTCTGTACAGAGATGAACATAATGGTGGTACAAATGGCCTACAGTAGGAACATGTCTGAAACATCACCCTTATACAGTGCTACAGCAGTGTATATACCACTATTACAGATCTACACAACAGCATATCACAATACCACATTCCACAACCCTTACAACCTGTAATGTGGTCCTAACATGAGCAATGAATGTGTAATATGGAATCCTATATTAAGACAGCAAATATGGGGAATACATTCCTTAACAAACACTGGAAGCATATGTGTGCATACACACCAAATAACATATTGTGGAAGCTTTTGAGGTACTGACAGCATTCACTCTTCATGAGTATGCACCTTCCAGCAAGTACAGGTCCTCAATGTCACACCAAGAAATGGTCTGCTGTCCAAGATGTTTGTCCATCAAATGTGCCCACTCACCTGCAACAGAGGCAGCCGTGGCTTGCACACATCTTACAAGCCATGTAATGGCTCCCATACTCAACAGGTATCATGCAGGAGTGGTCCATGTAGCCTTACCTCACCATTGCACATGCCAGGCAAACAGTGCAGACAGTCAAGTATGTGAAGAGGGTGTATGGGAAGACAGCTGACAACACATGTTGTAAACTGGTCATGCAGGCTGCCTAGCAACATGCCACAACACTGAGGGAGTTGCAGGAATGTTTAGCAAGTACTGACTGTACAGTACCTGTGCCAACAGTCACCTGGACTCTGCATAAGTGTGGCCCATGGGTTAGGGTAATCAGATTGGACAGTTTTTCCACAGGAAACATCAGCCAGGGCACACTACAGGTAACATATACATAACATCAAAAGTCCCCCAAAGGCATGTGTTGTAATGTGTAACAGTATACCAAGACCAAGTTGGAAACCTACAGACAGTATCAATTAAGATACATGTGCTGCACAAGCAACACCTCACTTCACCTCAGGCCCACCATCCACAGCTGTACCTTGCTGGTGCCTGTGTACACCTGTATGTTTGTCATTCATTAGGAGGACAAGGCCAGTGCACATGGTATTCTGAATTTGGGACACTGCAAAATGACACTCATGTGTAGCCCATAGTTGTCAAGCATCTACAAAAAGGTTGAGGATGGGGAGGGGTGTCATCTTGAAACACAACAGTGAACTGAAGCAGACATCCAAAGCTCACTAAGAATGGCTGTATCTGCACACAGTCAAGGTCAAGAATTGTGGCAGACATAACCTAGACTCCACAGCAATAGTGGAGGCACAGTGTGACTTCCAAGGGCTGTGCACATGAGTTGACCTTGCAATCTTGCAGAGTTGGGGGACATTTGTAGGGCAAAGTGACCAAATACTGGCAAATGCAGATGACCCATGCTAGTATACCCCTTCCAGGAATAGTGACTCCTGTAGTGCACTTAACAGTTGGTGCAACAAAGCATCATGTTAAGGATGTGCACACTTATGCACCCACAACTTGTATGCATCTTAATCAGCAACTGCACAACTAACACATTTGTTTGATACTGCATTTGGTTGCACAGGTCATATGTCACACATCAGGTTTGTGTAATGTTAACATATGCTGTATTGTGGCCCCATGGCATATCAGGGAAGAGGGTGCTATGTCAATAAGGGTGTGTACACTCCTCATAGCCAAAGTAAGCTTTGAAGGCTGTCAGTGTAATTATATTTTATTGGTCATACATGCACCGCTGATGATGAGATCTGCAAATCAGACATCAGGCATTCACTAATGACATCTATCCACATATCATCCCATGTATGTGTCGGACAAACACATAGGGGCTGTGAGCAGTAGAGCAAACATAACTGACACACATATACACATTCAGCAATGGTGTGTGCACCTGTGAGGTATGGTGCACAGTACATGCCAGGGTGTTCAACAGGTGCACAGCAACACTGTGTACATGGCTGCAGTGTGTTTCAGGGGAAGGGGCATCAGCTACTAACACAACCCATGCATCACAGAGATGTATAATGTTGGTAACAGGGATTGACTATAGCTGCACTGCATGCTGTTGAGTGTCATACATCATGCATTTTGACAGATGGGTAATGAGAGCTCTGTGTGTAATATCATTGTGCAAACTCACCTGTAAGTGTGCGTGTGTGTGTGTGTGTGTGTGTGTGTGTGTGTGTGTGTGTGTGTGTGTGTGTGTGTGTGTGTGTGTGTGTGTGTGTGTGTGTGTGTGTGTGTGTGTGTGTGTGTGTGTGTGTGTGTGTGTGTGTGTGTTTATGTGTGTGTACAGTGAAGCAATGATGTGCAGGTCTTAAAGTGTGTTTCTTGTTTTCCACTCATGGGTGGTGAGGTGGGTCAGGGTCCCTCATGCAGGCAAACTGATATTAGCGTCCATACAGACACTGACAATGATGATAGGTGTGTTGAGGCACAGGCAGGGTTGTCAGGGGCTGAAGCTGCATCATCGTTTGAAGTCCCACTGTTATCCACCCCATCCCCGCACACAGTCACATTGCCTATACATACACCATCACCAATGGCCATAGATGAGGGACAGTTGATGGGTGGTGGCATGGGACAGGACAGTGTGGTGTCTATGGCACATGTGTCTGGACATAGCAGCCATACTCGGATGCCCGGTGGGATGCCACACAGGCAGATGTACAAGGGTGCTCGTAGGAGGGCTGCTGATCATCATGCCCTTGGCAGAAGTGTCACATCTGGTGTCACCAGACACATGTTTTAGGCCATCATGGAGGTGCAGGCATGTATGGAAAGCTATACCAGACAGGGTCTGAGGCTGCAGAGAGCTACTCATTCTACTGTTATTGATAACATTGCTGGTGTCCACTGTTATTTTGCAGACGTCATGGATAGATGGTTGGGTGAGATGGTGGGAATCCTTGACCATGGAATGTCTGTGGTTGAACATATGGTGGGAGTAGTGTGATGGCCACATGGATGTAGGCCAGCAACACCAACAGCTGGAGGTCAATGTGGATGTGCAAGACATCAGAGCTGCTGCCGTAGTGGCATTACCACCCCCAGCACTGCAGGGCAGGGTGCTTTGTCCACACCAAAACATAGCAGGCCACATGCACATGGCCCTTGCCGGTCCCAAGAGGGACCCAGATCCAACAGACATATGTTATCATCAGGGCAGAGTACCATATCATTGCTTGTACCTGGTGGTGCCTGTGGAGCCCCTGGCAGGCTCAGGTCTCATGTCCGTGTCTGGAGACAGTGAACTGCACACCCTGCCAGGTATGGTCGGCAGCTGTCCAACAAACCCCTGTATAGGGTAGCCACATAGCAGAACTGTGTGCATACATACAGACACATCACCAACATAGCTAGGGCAACCCCATACCTACACACACCAGACTGCAACAACCCAATTAATAATGAAACCGCCTAACACACTCACATGATGTCAGATGAATGGATCAGCGTAGGTCTCTGGCAAATCCACAACTAGCCTGTGCATATGGTAGTACCTGTCCCACATCCCTGTCATCCATAACATTGATGCAGGGACAGGCTAATATGGTTCTGATGCACAGGGTGACTGTACTAAGGTGTACCAATGTAATGCTGTGTAACATGTTTTCAGCACTAAAGTTTAATGCAGACATGTCAGAATGTGTAGCTGTCCGGCCATGATGCATTATAGCTGTTATTAATACTGAGTGATTGTGGTCTCCATAATGTATTCTGTTTGTGTTGTAGGTGTCCATATGTCAGCAGGATGTTGGTCTGCTGTTGTTTCCTACAAGGGGTATGACACTGTGGTGACACCTTGACTGTGCCATATCCTGGGTACAGCTAAACACAAGTCACAGGTCTGTATAACAGTTACTGCATGTGCCACATGCCTGATAGGTCTGAGGGGTGTATACAGGTGAGTGCATGGTTGCTGATGTCAGCAGCTCTTCTGCAGTGGACAATGGTAAGTGTACTGGGTGGTACACACCACATGTTTGTGTATAACACACACACACACACACACACACACACACACACACACACACACACACACACACACACACACACACACACACACACACACACACACACACACACACACACACACACACACACACACAGAGGCTTTGGTGTTGATGCAATACACAGAGAATATTATACACATGGATGTATGTGCTTTTGCAAGGAACCCATTTTAGCCTATGTAATTCCACCAAGACAGAATAGGCACAACATCACATTGGGAAATAATCAGTCTGCTAGTTTAATGTCATTGACGATGGTACTGGCAGGGTATATGTCCCCTTCCCCAATGTAGTGCAGTCCTCAACTTGCTAAACATAGGTGTGCTGGTGTGGGTGGCACAGCCCTACCCTTTGGAGGGTGTGAGGTGGTGTAGAACCACAGATAGTGTGATTGACAACTACTTAACCTGTTAACATGAACTGTACATCATTACAGCCAACTAAGCAGGGAGATACACTTAACAATAACTGCAATGATGGTGGCTTTGTCCACAAGATCCACACCTAGCTCTTTATACCAACCCAGTATTGCTGTACAGCTATACAGTAGGTAAGAGGACATTTACATATCTGCTACTAGTTGTTATGTAATGAATTTCCACAGGATGATACATGTGAAATGTTAGCATTTGCCAGTCATTTCTCAGACAGATGACCTCCTGGGACATGTATATTCTGCAAACTGAAGTAGATCCCATCACATACACACACACTCTTACTTGGCAACACCGGGACTACAACCCCTACCTAGGTACGTAGTGCTACTAAAGTGTGTGGCCTTAATTGCACACACCACACAGGTTTTAGGATGAGGTGTGTTCCAGGTTACATGTTAAGTGGAGAACATAACCAGGCTTTGTACAATATGGTTATGGGGGATGTACTGGTTGTTTATGAACAATACATGGTGTGACATACTGTCATATATACATTGACAAATACATAGCACTCATACACACATCTGAGAGACCTGGGTTTATCAGTGCTAAATACCTTGTCAGTGTGTCCATTCTGTTACAGATAAGTTGCACACAGCACATGCATCACTGGGCTGGATAGTGTAATCAGTTACCTGTATGGTTGATGGTGAAAGTGGTCCCCATACAGTGGACCTTGGGACATGTACTGGGGGTACTATAGTGTAAAGA
>NC_056727.1:58089451-58136951 GCF_019279795.1 Protopterus annectens | reverse complement strand
CAGCACTCAAATCTGTTTCTTTGATCTCAGCACTTGTTCAGAAAAAAAAAAATTCATCTGCTTTTACTATAGTTGTGTTTCTACCTACTTTATTTTACTTTTGCATTATCTTAAAAGTACTCAATTGTATTTATTACTGCTTGGTGTAACTCATTCTAAGCCTTTTGGTTTAAACACTTGGGCTTCGGACCAGTTGTTTTGCACTGAGAGGGTTTGTGGTCTGCACTGTAGTGGCAGAACAGGTAGCTTACATCCTTCTAGGTTGGGAACTGCTGACTGAGGGCTCAGTGTCTGTTATTCTAAAAGTGTATTAATTCTGGTTTAAGCACTTGGGCTTTCAGGCCAGTTATTTTACATTAAGAGGGTTCGTGGTCTGCACTCTTGTGGGAGGAGAGGCTGGACTCTGCCCTTCTGAGCTGGGAATTTCTGGTTAAAGGCTTATAGTGCATGCATATCTGAACTGCTTCTTACAGAAGTTGGTGCGCCTTGTTTGCTGTGGCATAGACTGGATTCGGGCCTGCTGGATCTAGCTTTGTTTGTGTAACTTGAACACTAATCCAGGCATTCTCTAAAGTATTCAATTGTATTTATTACTGCTTGGTAGTAACTTGATTAAACTGTAGCTATCATTCTAAGTCTTTTGGATTAAGCACTTGGGCTTCAGACCAGTTGTTTTACATTAGGAAGGTTTGTGGCATGCACTGTGGTGGCAGGACAGGTAGCTTTCATCCTTCTAAGTTGGGAACTGCTGATTGAGAGCCCAGTGTCTGTTATTCTTAAAGTGTATTAGTTCTGGTTTAAGCACTTGGGCTTCAGGCCAGTTATTTTACATTAAGAAGGTTCGTGGTCTGCACTCTTGTGGGAGAAGAGGCGGGACTCTGCCCTTCTGAGCTGGGAATTTCTGGTTAAAGGTTTATAGTGCCTGAATATTTGAACTGTATCTTACTGAAATTGGTACACCTTGTTTGCTGTAGCATAGACTAGATCCAGGCCTGCTGAATCTAGCTTTGTTTATATGCTTGTTGTTTGTTTGCTTGTTATTTCCCTGGAACGCTAATTCCACCTAATACGCGACTTCTCAGCGCTTCTGTGGATCACTAGTGATATCTGCATTGCTTACTGTACTTATTTCCTTGTTTCACTTGAAAGAAAGTTACTGTTTGTCGTTTTTGCATTTAAGTTACCTGTAACACATTGCACTTAAGTTACCTGGCACTTGCTCACTAAAGCAATTATATAAGTCAGCACTAAAAATTAAAAGCACTACACCCTCACTCCCCACTGGCCCTTGTTTTCAATTATTAAGGAATTCCCAATATTATTCTAGCATGTCCAAAGGTCAGTTGTCAATCTCCTCTCCGGTCCAGCTGGTGAATCTGGGAATCTTGAGGCAATGTTACAACTGCCTCATGTACACAGGCAACCCTCTCCTCCTCCCAACAAATTCCAACACATGTGAGAGATGCAACTATATAGCCAAACTGGAGGCTAAGCTCTCTCAACTCAGTACTGGCCTAACCAGTCAGGAGGAGAAGGAAACCACACTCACTACAATTCCAGTCTCACATAGACCTACCACGACAGCAAACCAAGCACATAATCACACAAAAACATACTCGTAGGCTCTAAATAAAGAGACCTCCAAAGCAGACACCCAAGCAACCGGTACCCCAAAACAAAACACGTGCAACACATATCTCACAAAGCCAGTGTGCCGAACAGTCACAGCCCTTAAGACTAAACAACACACCTGATACACTTGTAATAGGTGACTCTATCGTCAGGCACACTGACGTCCCGCTCACCAGGCTGAACAAGGAGAGGGTCACTGTGAGCAGCCTGTCGGGCGCTAGGATCCGCCACATAACACAAACACTCACGTCACTCCAAGGCAAGTACAAATATGACTCGGTCATTGTCCATGCTGGTGTGAATGACCTGAGACGTACCTCCCTGGACTACATGAAAAGAGACATAAAGGAGCTCTCTGAGCATGTAGCCCAGTCCGGTATGACCCTGACCTTGAGTAGCATCTTACCCTCACCAAGAATGATGCCACAATATGAAGACAAGATGATCAATTTCAACAATTGACTTAAGTACTGGTGTCATTCAAAGGGGATCCAATGCCTGTTAGCTTGGGATGACATGCTCGACAAGCCACGATGCTTCGCTAGGGACGGCTTGCACCTGTCACCCCTGGGCTTTCGGATATTGGCAAAGGCTCTTGCTACCCCCATAGTGCCTTTTTTAGGCAAGGCTCAAAAGACAAACCCACCTCCATAGGTATCACAAGGGATAAGAAACTAAGAGTAATGCTACTCAACGCCAGAAGTCTAAACCTCAAGATGCACGCACTCGAAACTCTCCTTAGCATGGAGAACATCGATATCTGTGCAGTAACAGAAACCTGGTTCAGGGCTCCCGAGAGCTCCCCAGCACTACCAGGTTATACCTCATACCATGCTTTTCTTCCCCAAAACTTGGACCGAACCACAAAAGGAGGGGGAGTATCGATATTCATCAAAGATACCCACACCTCCAGGTTGGCGGCAAAGCACGAAGCATCAGAGACTATCCATGTGCAACTAACAGTGGGTAAAACTGCCTTCCAGTTTATAGCCTGCTACAGACCACCCTTCCAAACCCAGGAACCCCACTCGGCCTTCCTGAGAACACTGGAAAATATGAAGGTCTCTCCAAACACCATTATATTGGGCGACTTCAACTACCCAAACATAGACTGGGAGCATTACTCTATCTACAACACCCTAGCCCAAAGTTTCCTAGAATTTACAAACTCAAATGCTATGGAACAACTTGTTACCACTCCCACAAGAGGGGAAAACATACTGGACCTGATCATCACCAACATGGGGACTCTATGCTCCAGACCAGAAGTGTATCCCTCACTGGTAAGATCAGACCATAAACTAATCTCACTGGATATTCACATCCCGACCCCACCCCCTGCCCAGAAAACCACAGTGAAAAACTTCTCTAAAGCAAATTTCACACTCCTCAAAACCGAGGTGGAATCCTTCAAAGCCCCCGGGCCTGTGGAAAATACGGCCCAGACTGCAGAATCCTTTATAAATGCATTCTATGAACACCTTCAGGAATGCATGGACCCAAATAAAACCAAGACCCAATCCTCCAAAGGCAGACATCCTGTCTGGTGGACCCCAGCCATAAACAAACTATACAATAGAAGGAGGAAGCTACTAAATGATAGAGCAAAATCCCAAAAAGGGAAGGCATCACTGATCAGTATTAGCAAAAAACTACGGGCACTCATAAAATTGTCTAAGGCCAGCTTCGAGAGAAAAATTGCACAGGACACTAAGGATAATCACAAGGCTTTCTTTAGTTATGTTAGGAACCTGGGTGGTAATTCCCAGATATGCTCAGAATTAGTCCAAAATGACAAAAAATACACTGAACCCACAGACATTGCCAACATCCTAGCTGACAGGTTCAGCGCAAACTTCTCCCCTCCCACCAAAGGGCAAATATCTATCCCAGCAGAGTGCTGCCCCTGACATCTCAGATGCTCAGGTAAGAGCCGCCCTCTCCAAAGCAAAAAACACAGCATCAATGGGACCAGACGGTGTCCTGGGCTGCGTCCTACATGAACTCCAAGAAGAGCTAAACCCAAACATAAAACTACTTTTCAATCTCAGTCTTACTACAGGATATGTGCCCAAAGAGTGGCGTACAACAACAGTGGTCCCTCTCCATAAAGGTAGTGCCTCAACGGATCCTGGAAACTATCGCCCCATAAGCCTGACTAGCTTGGTCTGCAAAGCTATGGAAAGGATCATCATGGACCTCATAAATAAAGATATTGGGGAACTACAGACACTGGATCCTACCCAGTTCGGCTTTGTTAAGGGCAGCTCCTGCCTCTTAAACCTGGTTGATTTCATTGAAACAGTCACCAAGGCGATTGACGAGGGGAAGGTGGTCCACACAGCCTACCTGGACCTCGTAAAAGCCTTCGATACAATACCCCACTCGGGCATTATAGATAAGCTCACCAGCTTAAATATAAACCCCTCTGTCACTAGATGGATTGCAAACTGGCTCAAGGACAGAACCCACATGGTTAGAATTGCTGGAGCCATGTCAGACTCCAAACCAGTTACAAGTGGTGTCCCACAAGGCTCAGTCATGGGACCTCTCTTGTTCGGTATATATTTCTCGGATGTACAGGCCAACACGGAAGGACTGTGGCTGACCAAGTTCGCAGATGACTGCAAACTGGGTGCCATAATCGACTCTCCAGCCGACACAAGCATCCTCCAAAAGGGCCTCATAGAAACAGACAACTGGTGCCAGAGCCATGGCCTCAAGCTAAATGCCAAAAAGTGTATAGTCATCCCCTTTGGCAAAAACAAAGTGCCCACAAATTACCACATAGGTGGTAATCCATTAAGTACAGAAGAAGTAATTAGGGACCTGGGGACCCAAGTTGATAGCAATCTCTCATTTGACAACCACGTGGCCAAAGTGGTTAGAAAAACTTTTTATATCGCCCACCTAATCATGAAGGGATTCACATCTAGATCAGGGGAGATCATCGTGCCTCTTTACTCATCCCTCATCAGGCCCATAATTGAGTACAATGCCCCTTTTGGGATGTACCTTACCAGACACCTGCAGCAACTGGAAAGACCCCAAAAGTACCTCACCAAGAGGATCAAAGGGCTCAGACAGATGCCATATGCTGCCCGGTTAAAGAAACTCCAGCTCTACTCAGTGGCATACCGCCTGTTCAGAGGCGATCTGTGCCTGACGTATAAAGCCATGTCCAACCCGGAATTAATCGACATGCTGCACCTAAGAAAATCCAAATTCCATCGAGCTATGCGCTCGAGAGACTTGAACCTCAGCACTGAAATAAATAGGACATGCTGGAGGGACAGATTCATAACCCAGAGGCTCCCTTCACTCTGGAATAAAATCCCAGTCCAGGTTAGGCAGAGTCCCTCATTGACTCTCTTCAAGAGGAATCTTGATGAGTGGATGGGAGATCATAGGTTTACCCCGGGTATCACTTCTGTGTCACTGTTAGACAGAGGCACAGTATACTAACCTCGAAAAAGGGCATAGCAAAATAAATTTAAAATGGGTGGCGAAAGCCAAACACATTCTGGATAGGCTTATAAATGCCCTAGGGCAGATAGCCTAGTATGAACCTATGAACCTATGAACATATGAACCTATATTTGTTTGTGTCTTTCGGCTTTTCCTGGTTAGGGGTCGCCACAGCGGAACTCCGGTCCGCTAATGATTGGCAGTAGAGTTTTACGTGCTGGCTTGCCGGGCCTAACGCACAACCTTCAATGAAGGAATGCCCATTCACGCATGTCGCCACACAGAAGACGCTCTGAGAATCGAACGGGCAACGTCTAACTGTGAGGCGACAACGCTACGGCAACACCACCACCGCAGTCATATATATATATATATATATATATATATATATATATATGTGTGTGTGTGTGTGTGTGTGTGTGTGTGTGTGTGTGTGTGTGTGTGTGCGTGTGTATAACATATGTCCAAAACATGTAGTGCAGCCATACCTCAACACCAATAGTCACAACCTAGTGCAAGGGGATGTCATGTAAGTATTGCAGGTATAAATGTAGATGTTTGATACTGTAACAGGGGTTGTCTTAACAGAAATGTTGAGTGAGAAGTCACATCTATATTGACATGTACACCATCAGTTACTGACAGACATCGTAAGATCATCATAGTACAGTACCACACAAATCATAGTAATGATCCTGTGGAATTCAGCAGAGATATGACCAATAAATGTGGATAGTCTGACACACTCTGGTCAGTCCAGAGGTTTACACAGCACCCCTTAGTGCAAGATATGTGGACCAAGCCTGACAAAGTGGATGTTTACAGCCATGTAAATGGGGATATCATGAAAATACTGGACTAGATAAGCTCTCACAGTTTATGTATTCACACACTCCTGTCTGTCTTGACTCATAATAACTGGAGGAGCAGAGGTCACAAGCCCACATACTACACACTACTTAGTGACATACATCTGTAGAGCATCCCACATCTTTGTCAGAAATGCACAACAGTTATGGTGGCCCGGCAACAGTACATCTGACAAATATCTGGACATAACATCACATCACACTGGGTAAATACACTGAGCTGCTAGGCATGTCACAAAGAACTGTGCAAACTACAAGCAGACTGCCACAAAACTGGCCTATATTTCTTATGGGGGATTATACATGTACCTGAAAACATAGCAGGCTCTACAGTCATGTAACAGCACAGAGTAACAGACACCTGAGTGAAAGTGCATACCCACAACCAATCTGAACACTGCCACAATCGCATATGGTAGGTGTACTTAATATTACAGCATATGGACTATGTGAACAACACCATCTTCATATACATAAACTAGGTATAAATCCCTATGTCACAAGATAGGTTGCCAACTGGCTTACTGACAGAACCCACACTGTGAAAGTAGCAGACTCCAAATCCGACTTCAGACCAGTGACAAGTGGAGTACCACTGGGTTCAGTCCTGGGTCCTCTCCTGTTTGGTATTTACTTCTCTGAAGTACAGGCTAACACAGGTCTTTGGCTAATGAAGTTTGCACATGACTCCAAACTAGGAGCCTTAATCGAAACTCCTAATGATGTGGAAATCCTTACAAAAGGGCCTCACTGACACTGATGCCTGGTATCAAAGCCATGGCCTCAAGCTCAATGCCAAAAAGTGCACTGTCATCCCCTTTGGTAAAAACCCCGTACCCATGAACTACAACATAGGTGGTAGTATACTTAACACCGAAAGTGTGATAAGAGACCTTGGGACACAGGAGGACAGTAGTCTCTCCTTTGATAATCACATTGCCACAGAAGTCAGTAAATCCTTCTACATGGCACACCTCACCACAAAAGGTTTCTCATCCAGGAAAAAGGAGGTCATTGTTCCCCTCTACTCATCACTCATTAGACCCATTATAGAGTACAATGCTTCTTTTGGTATGTACCTCACAAGACATCTACAACAACTGGAAAGGCCACAGAAATACCTCACAAAGAGGATTACCGGCCTCAAACAGATGCCCTACTCAGACTGTCTCAAAAAAACTCCAGCTTTACTCCATCGCATATCGCCTACTCAGAGGTGATCTCTGCCTAACATACAAAACTATGTCAAACCCAGAGCTGTTGGACATGCTCCACTTAAAGACATCCCAATCTCTCTGAGCTATATGCTCTAGGGACCTAAACCTTGTCACCACAATAAACAGAACATGCCAGAGGGATAGATTCCTGTCCCAGAGACTTCCCATACTCTGGAATAAACTGCCTATCTATATCAAACAAAGCTCCTCATTAGCACTCTTCAAGAAAAATCTTGATGATTAGATGGGAAATAGGAAATTCACCCCGGGAATCACTTCTGTGGCTCTGCTCGACAGTGGCACAGGAAAATAATTTTCTTGGGTGGCAAAAGCCAGGGTACCTTTTTGGCTAGGCTTGTATAGGCCCCAGGGCCTATAGCCTAGTGCCTACCTATGAAGCTATGAACCTATATGTGCCACTCACACACTAACCCTACATATACTGGGCCAATATACAGTGTATTCCGATGCCTGACTGTGGTATGGGACATGTGTCAGTCTGGTCCTACAAACATGTATGCCGATAGGGTACCATCTACTGCAGCAGTATGCAACATCACAGAGAACAGGACCAAGAACAATGACATCTACGACAGTCTGCACACAGGCCATGGTACATATTCACATTACACACTCTGTCGGCAATCACCATAAGTACACAGACCTCACTACTTTACACACTTAAACAGAATGTCCAGGTTGTGTCCTAAAATATAAGGCCTATTATACATAACATGTCTAGCAGTCTGATATCTCACTGGCTTGTTATCAGGTATGATGTCAGTAAATAATGATGTACTGAACATATGCACCTCTTACAGCATGACATATGTACACAGGTTGACAGAGTTGTGGCTGAAGGCACTAACACAGGGCCAATATTGACATGTTGCTGTGATAAACCCATACACTTACTGGTGTAACAGGGTTTGTTGTGACATATGTCTACTGAGGGATATGAAATCAGTAACTCACATGGCTGTCACCATGTACTGACTGCAAACCTCAGAGTATGCTACTGCATTTCTAAAGATAGGGAATGTATGAGTAGCAAAACACATGTAAGACTCCAAACACGGCCAATCTGCAGATAGCCCTAAAGGTGAGAGCTTCCCCAACCACATAAAACTGTCATGACAGATATTAAATCATGGAGAACAGCCATATGCACACAAACTCAGTTAAACCAACATTACTTCAAATGTAGAAGAGCAATACTTTCTGTGGAAAAATACTGAAGTCAACATATTTTGTATTCTGTATTTAAAGGGTTAAGCAGAAAAATGTTCACTGCGTGCAAACTGAAATGTTCTGGAAAATGTTGATCACTGAGGAATGCAGGAGTTAATCTTAAACTGCTGATAAAGTTAATGGTGCAAGAATAACTGTGGTACTGGCTGGTAAAAACAAGTAATCAAACTATCAATTTTAATGAATGTTCTGTGTGCTACGTGTATGTACGTGCAGGAGGGTCTATATAAGGAGAACTCAAAGTACAAGTAACCAGACTGCTGGCATATTACTATCATGTAGCAGATCTCCATGCATGTAAAATAAAGCTGTTTTACTTGCTTACAAGAACTTGGTGTGATTCTTCCAGAATATGTTAGAAGAGTAAAATCTTTCGACATAACTGGCTAGCGTTAGGCGGCCTGCACGGTGCGAATCGAACAAAGAGAGGCTGAAAACCTGCGCAGGTGGAGAGAGATCAGGCTCTCCTCGAATGAAAGACCTCCAACTGAAACAGGTTGAAATTAGAGGCCAGTCACTCTTTCCAGATTCAATCCGTGAGGTGGCACCGAAACACGCCGGAGGAATCACAAAGGTAAGCAAAAAGAAAAGCTATTTTTTTTGTTGTTTCTGATTGGAATTTTTGTCTAAATTTTAAGGGACTAGTCAAGGGAGAAATTTAATTTTCTCAAAGTATAAGGAGTATATGTGAATAGATTCCATATACAAGAGATCTCAGGAACAGGAATAGTTTCTCATAAGAGAAATGGGAACAGGAACCAGTTGCGTCAAAGGTGACGACAATCTGAAGATGAAAAGTTTATGTTTGATTTACACCCAAAGAACGTAAAATATTTAGATAAATGGAAAAAGATCATGGGTTTAGTGGATGTTTAAATAAGTCAGAATGTCAAAATCTAGTAAGATTACTGTGCAAACAGGCAGGAAATAAGACAAGGAATCAAAAGAAGGTGGGGTTTCCCCAGGCACAGAAATGGCTGGAGGAAGCAAATAAAAGACATAGGGAACAAAATTTGAAAAAAGGGTGTGGTAATTCAAGTGAAAGAGATGTGTACTTTGTTAAAAAGGAAGATAGTAAAACTTCCAAGTGTGTAGAACCAGAATGCAGACTCTCTTAGATAAAATAGAAGAACATTGGAAGCCCAAGGCAGATTGGACTTGCATTAATCAATGCATTCAATCAGATGACGAAACCGTAGACAGTTATCTACATCATCTCTCACACAATGTTTTGATGCTCATAGTGGGTTGATTAAGGCAGAAAATCAGGCAAATGACTCGCCCTATGAACAGCAACTGAAAAATGCATTCCTAAAGGGCTGCAAGACAGCCATTGGTAACTTTATACAAACGCATATGATCACACACAGGACAGCGCGTCTACAGCCCCTTATGGAGTATGCTAGACATGCTGAGAAATATCTGAAGGAAAAGAAAGATAAACAAGCCCAGACTTTTACAGTTAGTGAAGATGGAACTTTAATGTTAGTTCAAGGTTCCGCAAATCGCAGAAGAGGGCGTGGCAGGGGAAGAGGACGAGGACGGGGAGGCGCAAGTCATTCTGAGGATTTCGAGGGTAGGCAAAAGAGGGGGGAGTGTTTTAAGTGCGGTAAGAAAGGACATTTCGCCAGAGATTGCAGAGGACCGGAGAAACCGATGGTTGCTTCGGTGGTACCGCATGACTATATGACGGTCAAAAGATGTAGATGGAGGGTATGAGGAAGAAGAAGAAAGTGAGAATGGGGAAGTAGATACAAGTGAAGGCGATGGGTGGGGACAGGAAATGGCAGAAAATGAGAAATATCAAATGGTAAATCTAACAGCACTAGCATCAACTATGCAATTGGAATCCCAACCAGTGATCACATTGCAAGTTGAGGGCGAGACATAGAATTTCTTTGTGACTCAGGGGCTTCTCGAACGTTAGTCAGAAGTACTGCCATATCATCCGATGTTACCTCGGATGAATATGTGCTTGTAAAAGCAGCAAATGATCGTATTTACAAAGAGCCATTGTCCAAACCTCTGTGGGTTACCGACCCAGAGATGAACCAAACCATACGGTTCCAAGTAATAATTTCAAAAATCTGCCCAGTACATTTACTAGGAAGAGATTTAATGCAAGTGTTCGGTATAGCAGCCGTCCCAACCTCCACGGGGATGGTGGCAAGGAGAATAGAACTGAATAGTGCAATGCTATTAGAGGGGCAGGGAGATCTCCATTACTGGTATAGTAATGATTTGATAGAGACAGGCCCCCAGAGTGTAGTGACGGCTCTTACAAATTTGGCATTAAGCAAATACGGCATAACAAATCCGAAGGTGTCAGATCCATTACATTGCACAATGTATTACAGAAGATGTGCCGGACCTGATTTAGAATACGAAAAGAAATTTCTTAGTTTTAAAGTCACCAAACTAGTATTGCATAGCCTTTTTTGGGACACACTAGGTAATTCTGCAGTCACATGTAGCCTTACAAGGGATATGCAGCTGCTGTATAAGAATGACTTAACCACACATATTTCAGTCACGGAGGGTGAAGGAATGTCATGGTACCTCGTGGGTAAGAAAATAACTAAATGGGTAGGATGGACACCAGAACAGTTGGCAGGTAAGGGCATTCAGGTTCAAAAACTTAACTGGGTTACACAAGCCAGACCGACCGTGCACCTCAGGGAAGACAAACCAATACAATCCCCTGGGACATTATGACTATGTCTCCTTACCCCCATGGACGAATCTCAATTGCAGATGATTCCAAACTCATTATGGTCGCAGGGTCAGCACGATATTGGACTGATTAGAATGGCAGGACAGGTAAAGATTACACCCAAGTCAGAATTTAGACCTCATAAACGGCAGTATCCCTTGAGCAGAAAGGCAGAGGAGGGCATTTTACCAGTAATCACAGCACTTTTGAAAGCTGGAGTATTAATTCTGTGCACAGACTCACCGTGTAATACGCCCTTATTTCCAGTAAAAAAAACGGATGGGACATGGAGGATGGTACAAGACTTACAGGCAATAAATGCCGCGGTGGTACCTCGGGCCCCCATAGTCCCGGATCCGTCTATTCTGCTGGACGATATCCTTCCAACGGATAACTACTTTTCTGTAATTGATATCAGTAATGCCTTTTTCTCTATTCCCTTGCAGGAAGATAGTAGATTTTAGTTTGCATTTACGTTTATGGGCAAGCGTTATACCTATACCAGGTTACCGCAGGGATACTGCGAAAGTCTGACCATCTTCTCACAAGAGATGTCCACCAATTTGGCTCAGTTCCAACCAGCCCAAGGGTGCCACCTACTGCTGTACGTGGATGATATCCTCCTGGCCGCGACTACGGAAGAACTCTGTAAGTCCGAGACTATTCGACTACTACACTTTCTGGCACACGAAGGACATAAGGTAAATAAGTCTAAGTTACAATTTTGTAAATTAGAAGTACGTTACCTGGGTTATACTATCTCTAGGAAGGGCAGGCGATTAGATGACAGCAGAAAGAATGCTATTTTACAAGCCCCCATGCCAACTACAAAAAGAAATGATGTCCTTTTTAGGCATTACGAACTTCTGTCGTAGTTGGATTCCCAACTACGCAAGAAGTGCACCGCTATCAGACTTAATTTTTGCAATACCGATGGCGGCAAAAGATTTGCTGCACTGGACAGACAAGGCAGTACAGGCATTTACTAGGATCAAGCAACTGATAGCTGGGTCAGCAACATTGGGGTTTCCAGATTACAGTAAGACCTTTATACAGACTGTAGATTGCAAGCAGGGATTTATGACATCTGTTTTAATGCAAATGTATGGAGATAAGTTAAGACCATTGGCATTTTACTCTAGCAAATTAGACTCAGTAGCACGAGCATTACCACACTGTGTGCAAGCAGTAATTGCAGCCGCTTTGGCGGTACAAGCATCTGCCACGTTGGTATTGTTCCATGATCTTACGTTAAAAGTCCCGCACTCTGTAGCAATCATCCTTCTGCAGGACAAGTTAACTTTTCTGTCACCTAGCAGACATTTATCTTGTATGACTACGCTGTTATCGCAGCCACACATGACAATTGAGAGATGCACTACCTTAAATCCAGCGACACTGCTACCTGTTGCTGAAGACGGTATTCCGCATGTATGCTTAGATCTCATACATTCTAAAGTTCTACCAAGACCGGATCTTAAAGATCAACCCTTACTACATGCGGACTGGACACTGTTTGTAGATGGGTCAGCACGCAAAGCAGAAACAGGCACCACGCAGGTAGGGTATGCAGTTACTACTGCAACTCAGATAATAGAGGCAAGACCACTCCCCGGGAACTTATCCGCTCAAGCAGCGGAACTGATTGCTGTGACAAGGGCATGTCTCCTTTCAGAGGACAGGAATGTCACTATCTATACGGATAGTCAATATGCCTTCTCTACGGTGCATGTGTTTGCTCAGCAATGGAAAAATAGGGGGATGGTTACAACCTCGGGTAAAGACATTATGCACAAAGACCTAATCCTTGAATTACTACAAGCCGTCCAATGGCCACGGGGTTTGGCCATCTGTAAATGCGCTGCTCATACCCGTGCTAAGGACCCGTATCACTTGGTAATGCCCTAGCAGACAAAGCAGCCAAAGAGGCAGCTATGTCCAGTACCTTTTCACTTGAAACCACACCTACAGAATTACAACCAACAGATAAATTTGATTTGCAAACCTTACAAGTCATGCAGGAACTTAGCACAGTACAGGAAAAACAACGCTGGACTAGGTATGGTGTTAGGCAGAACAAAGGAATCTATGTGGGACCGGATAATAAATATGTTTTGCCTACTAATCTTTTAGGTATGCAGCACTAGTTGTGCATGGCCCTTCCCATCTGGGCCCTGCAGCTATGGTTAAAATTATCCACCGTACCTTTTGGACCAAGGGTTTTATTGCATATGCAAAACGTTTTTGTCTATCCTGCATAGTATGTGCTAAATACCACGGGGAGGGTCAGAGTTGCTCGCATCATTTCCAACACCCCTATCCTTTTCATACAATATGTATGGACTTCATCGAATTGACCCCGGCACAACTAAAGAAGTTTGTGTTAGTAATAGTAGATGCATTTACTAAGTGGGTTGAGGCTTTTCCGGTGACACATCCGGATGCTCAATCAGTGGCTAAAATTTTGGTCAATCACATCGTCCTGCACTTTGCACTTCCTACACGCATCTACTCTGACAACGGCACGCATTTTGTCAATCAGATCATACAGAAACTGTCTACAGTTTTCCAAATTGAATTGAAACACCATTGTGCCTACCACCCACAGTCAGCAGGGTTGGTGGAACGCCATAACGGCATTCTAAAAGGCAAGTTGAGAAAACTCATGGCCGAGACACATCAGTCTTGGATTACCTGTCTACCTCTAGCCCTCCTTTCCATGCGCACAACTCCCACCTCAAAAGGAGTCACTCCATTTGAGTTGTTGTATGGGAGACCTTATTACGTCCCGCAGTGGCAAAACTTGTTGCCTGCGGAACGTGAGGGGGGTGAGGAGATAGCTGAGTACATGAGGAAAATGCTGACCAATACTAACAGCTGTTTAATGAATGATTGTTTTTTAGGTTTAAGAGACGACAAAATCACGGAAGTCATCGCAACTCCAATGGCAGCTCGGATTAAAGAAAGGTCCTCATGGATCCACCTAACGCATTGTAAAACATTTTAAGTTAGATAAAGACTTGAGTTCCCCTGAGGAACAAACAGACAGCAGCAATCATGAAGGACAATAATGAGAATAAGAGCAAATGGTTCTATTGCAATGTTTTATTGTTTATAACTATTGTGATTGTAATATTTCTGTTTTGGACATTTCTGTCTTTTAATGAAGCTAGCCATTCAAAAAGAGACAAACACACCAGCTGGCATCCAAACTTTAATACATATCAAGCGATTAAATATGCATATGCATCCTCAATGAATGTCTCAAATTGTTGGGTATGTACTGCAATACCTACTGTACACAGTGGCTTAATGTTAGGGACAGCCCCTCTGGGAATAAATGATACTTGGAATAGTTTGTTGTTTGAAACCACAGAAGTACCACTGAGAGACAAGGTGGCGCTGCCTCTTCTGGGGCGCCAAAATGGAACAGTGTGTTTTCAAAAGATTGGGAAAGTTAAGGTGGGGCTGAGCCAATGTAATTTGACAATAGTTCATAATTGTACCCTAGAAGGGCAGTGTGAGACCAAGTTTGGAGCTATAAAAAAAGACATCAATGTAAATGATATTAGTTTTGTTGAAAAAATGCTGTATGTATATGGCCTGTTATTTAAGGGGCTAAAGCCAAATGGGAGTTATGAATTTGCAACCAATATCACCATAAAAACGAATGATTGTTATTTTATTTGTGGTAGGAAAGCATATAAATGGTTACCATATGGCTGTTCAGGAAGTTGTTTTTTGGGATATCTGATACCAGCTATCAGACACGCAAATGTATTACCTCAAAGTAAAATACAAAATGCACGTTCTCTTAATAAACCTATTAATCCCGTAGGTAACATTGATGCGTCATGGATTTATCACCATGACTTGGCACACGTCAGCAGCAAAGGACTCTCACATATGGACCTAGGCGATGATGTAATTGCTTGGGCTGGTATTTTGCCAGCGTATGGGACAGTAAAATCCATCTGAGAACTGAGAAAACTGTCAAAACTGTTAGAGACTCTGAGTAATGTGACATTTTCAGTGCTAGAATTGGTGATGGGCAATTAACGCGATGAGAACCGTAGTGTTGCAGAACCGTATGGCGCCGATTTCACCCTAGCGGCGAAGGAAAAATAATTCAACAAGTTTTGAACTGACTAAACCTGGTCCAAACCCTTGACTGACTTTTTCCAAAACCTGTTTGGAAACTGGGGTTCTGTGTTGATGAACATTTTAATTGCTGTATGTGTTGGTGCAATCATATTTTTGCTGCTTGGCTGCTGTTGCATACCATGTATCAAAATGATAATATCGAAGGTTATCTCTGCCAATGCTACAAAAGCATATTTCTCTGATTATGAGAAGGTATACAACGATCTGGGATTGTGTAAAATAAACAGTATACAAAATGTTGTAAGGGGGGAAATGTGGAAAAATACTGAAGTCAACATATTTTGTATTCTGTATTTAAAGGGTTAAGCAGAAAAATGTTCACTGCGTGCAAACTGAAATGTTCTGGAAAATGTTGATCACTGAGGAATGCAGGAGTTAATCTTAAACTGCTGATAAAGTTAATGGTGCAAGAATAACTGTGGTACTGGCTGGTAAAAACAAGTAATCAAACTATCAATTTTAATGAATGTTCTGTGTGCTACGTGTATGTACGTGCAGGAGGGTCTATATAAGGAGAACTCAAAGTACAAGTAACCAGACTGCTGGCATATTACTATCATGTAGCAGATCTCCATGCATGTAAAATAAAGCTGTTTTACTTGCTTACAAGAACTTGGTGTGATTCTTCCAGAATATGTTAGAAGAGTAAAATCTTTCGACACTTTCATTCTGTCCTCATGTCTGGAACATCCCCCTCCTGTTTGTTGGCCTATCTCCACAATGTATGTTGTAAGAAGTATATCCATGTACCCTCTGTGATGCTGTTTGTCAAACACCCACAGGAAGTCCTGCTTACAGTGAATGAAAAGGGCCAACACCTACATGAAGTGCTTAGTAATAGGAGTGTGTTTCCATGCAATTGGCTATAGGAATGACACCACAGCTGTTCCACATGCACTCAGCTAGTGGGGGACTGCAATTTGTGCACAGGCAATCAGCTGATCATGAGCATCACGTACAAAACACAAGCTGCTGCCTAAGCAAAGCAGGTGTACTTTTCCACATCCACCAGAGAGGGAGTGAGAGAGACAGAGACAAAGTAAGAAAGGAAGTGAGTATGAGAGTAAGAGCCAAGCATGTTTGTGTATAATCTATAGGTGGAGACTGGTATCTGAGCATTATGATGGTTGCCTATATTGTGTACTAATCCATACTGTCACATGGTAATTGCACATGGCTGTACACATTTATGAGTGAGGATTGTCAACTAGAATCCCTACAATGTCTGGAAAATGTTGGCCTTGTAATGTTGACAATGGGACATGTAGCTCCCCAATATGATGATGTGGCAAAACCCACACTGCAATGGATCCTGTCATTACACAATCACCCCCATAAGACACTGATAATACACACAAACACACACTTACCAGTACTGGGTTTCAAACCCCTACCTGACTATGTATTGCTATTACATTGGTATGCAGTTATTTCACATTCCACGGAACTTACATGTTGGAGACCTGTCCAAAGATATCTTTGAAGGTGAGTGAAATCAGCAATAGTGATAAAGGAGGGATAAGGGAAGTGTAGTACATGTGGCTGTCCACAAAAGCAGATGTCAAGGAAGACGCAACCACACTCTCTCTCAGGGACTCACACACATTATCACAGTTGGCATGGTCAGGATTAGAACTCCTAACTAACTAGTTTGCTATAGTACAGTATTACGTAGGTATCACATGTGCTGCAGAGCTTATCAGGCTAATAAATGGCCAAAGGGTTATTTCAAGTGGACTGACATCAGACGGTATGCTATAGTAGGGCAGTGGAGGTGTAGTGAGTGTAAATGGCTTCAAAATCATTAATCTCCCCACACACACATGCACACACGCACACACACACACACACACACACACACACACACACACACACACACACGCACACTTGTCAGTACTGACATGCATGGGTTCATTGCTTCACAGCTGTGTAGTAGCTGACTGTGCCAGAAGGCTGTGCAAGGCTAGGCAAAGGGTATACCTCGGCATTAGGCCACATGATAGTGGTCTATAGTGTGGCTCAGGGGTGTAGTCCCTGGATTGGCCCACACAGGTGGGTATTGTATTCACCATCCAGTCATCTGGGTTACTATTGTTGGTGGCCAGTGCTGTGCAATGCTTGCCATGTATGTGATCTATATTCCATAACATGGACAGTATCTGGGTTGTGCACATGTCCCACATGCATGTTCTGTGATGTGTGGAAGTGTACCTGGGGCCACTGGGGCATGTTGTGTGGACAGATAGTTATCATTTGATGTGACATTCCTGACCTCACATGGTGAGAACTGGGCATGGAACTGAGGTCATGCCTGCAGCTACATTGACAGCATGATACAGGTATTCAGTGGAGTTAGTGGTGTCTGTCCATACAGGGCATGTGTATAAGTCATGGTATTCCCTTTGTGGGTTACATTTGCAGACTCTACAGTTGTTGCAGGCATCCAGTTGGGAACATAGCAAAGGACTAATGTAAGAATATATTTGACTATTGTAGGGATGTAACAGTGTGCCATGTCCTTTTACTTGCTGGATAGCACTCACTCAGTCAGGAGATATTACACATCATAGTACATTCTGATGTCAGTGGCAGTGTTGTGGTGAACAGGCATGTAGTCCACTGCAATCACACCATGGTTACTATCTGTGGGCAATGTGCAGGAAACTACAAATATAGTGGTTGTTGCCTAGCCAAGTGTGTTTGTGTATGAGACATGGTTGCAGAGTGTTCTCTGGGTCATACAAGGGTTTCCTATATTGTTCTCTGATCTGTAATGTCACATGTAGGGCTATGGATTGTCTACACCAGTCTCTCTGCTGTTTGACATCTGTTGTCTTTGTAAGGTGGACATTGCAACATATAGTAGGTCCTCAATATAAGAATTTAGCAAAACCCACCCCACAATGAATCCTGTCATTACACAATTATAGCAACCTCCACACAGGATACTGATGACAAACACACTTGCCAGTACTGAGATTCATACCCCTACCTAGCTCTGTATTACTACTACAGTGTACCGCATTTATCGGATGCACCATGGAGCTTATTGGATGGATGCTGTCCCAAGGTACTTCTGAGGTGAGGAACATCACTAGCCCTTGTAAATACTGGCATTGGGTGATGTAGTGGGTGAAAGATCCCAAAAAGAATTTCACCCTAATCATACATTTACATTTGCCAGGGGTGAGGTTCAAACCTCTATCTAGCAGCCTTTACAGACCATTATGTCACACATTTACCACATGCACCACTGACCTGACATGGTATAGACTTCACAACAGATACTTGTAAGGTGGGTGATATCTGCAGGGGAGCTAAAGTCAGGCTCTGAGGTGTGTACTGGCTGTAAATAGGGACAAAAATGGAGGTACACACACAAAACCTTGCAACAGATGGGATTCAAACCCATAGCTGTGCAGTTACCACTACAACATTATTTTGCATTTATGGCATGCACCACAGAACGTATAGGGCTAGCCTCTCTCCAAAGGTATATTTCAAGGTAGATGACATCAGCAGCTTTGCTAAAGTAGGACAATGGAAGGTGTAATGGCTGTGAATGGCCTCAAAACCATTACTCTCAACACACACACACACACACACACACACACACACACACACACACACACACACATAGTTCCACAGTTGCCATGCCTGAGATTAGAACTCCTACCTAACTAGTACATCACACTATAGCATTACACAGTTATAGCATATGTCACGGTGCTTGTAGAGCTAGCTTGTCTCCAAAGGTGTATGTCAAAGTGAATGACATCAGCAGTCTTGCTAAAGTAGGGCAATGGAAGGTGTAGTGACTGTGAATGGCCTCAAAAGCATTGATTCCTACACACACACACACACACACACACACACACACACACACACACACACACACACACACACACACACACACAGCGTTTCACAGTTACCACGTCTGGGATTAGAACTCTTACCTAATTAGTACATCATACTATAGCATTACACAGTTATAGCACGTGCCATGGAGCTTAGATGGCTAGACTTTCTCCAAAGGTGTATGTCAAAGTGAATGACATCAGCAGCCTTGCTAAAGTAGGGCAATGGGACATACAGTGACTGTGAATGGGCTCAAAAGCATTGATCCCGACACACACACACACACACACACACACACACACACACACACACACACACACACACACACACACACACACACAGCGTTTCACAGTTACCACATCTGGGATTAGAACTCTTACCTAATTAGTACATCATACTATAGCATTACACAGTTATAACACGTGCCATGGCACTTAGATGGCTAGACTTTCTCCAAAGGTGTATGTCAAGGTGAACGACATCAGCAGCCTTGCTAAAGTAGGGCAATGGGACGTGCAGTGACTGTGAATGGGCTCAAAAGCATTGATACACACACACACACACACACACACACACACACACACACACACACACACACACACACACACACACACACACACACACACACACACACACAGAATGTTTCACAGTTGCCATGTCTGGCAGTAGAACCCCTACCTAACTAGTACATCACACTGTAGTATTACACAGTTATAGAACACACCCCAGGGCTTACAGGACTAGTCCTTCTTCAAAGTTGTTTTTCAAGGTGAATGACATCAGCAGCCTTGCTAAAGTAGGGCAATCAGAGATGTAGTAACTGTGAATGGCCTCAAAAGCATTGATCCCTACACACAGAGTTTCACAGTTGTCATTACTGGGATTAGAACTCATATCTAACTAGTAAATCACACTATAGCATTACACAGTTATAACACATGGCACAGAGCTTACAGGGCTAGCCCTTCTCCAAAGTTGTTTTTTTAAGGTGAATGACATCCGCAGCCTTGGTAAAGTAGGGCAATGGGTGGTGTAGTGACTATGAATGTCCTCAAAAGCATTGATCCCTATACACACAAACACACAGAGTTTCACAGTTGACATGTCTGGGATTAGAACTCCTACCTAACTAGTACATCACACAGTTACGTCACATGCCACAGATCTTGTAGGGCTAGCCCTTCTCCAAAGTTGTTTTTCAAGGTGAATGACATCAGTAGCCTTGCTAAAGTAGGGCAATGGGAGGGGTAGTGACTGTGAATGGCCTCAAAATCATTGATCCCTACACACACAAACACAGAGTTTCACAGTTGCCACGTCTGGGAATAGAACTGCTACCTAACTAGCACATCACACTATAGCATCACCCAGTTATTGCACACGCCACAGAGCTTATAAAGATGACCTTTATCCAAAGGGGTATTTCAAGGTGACTGACATCAGAAGGCTAGCTAAACTAGGGCAATGGGGAGAGCAGTGTGTGTGAATGGGCCATAAACCACTTATCTGGAAACACACACACAACACTCAGTCACACACAACCTTACATTTGGCAGGACTGTGTATACAACTGCTAGATGCATAATGACTTGTACTGTAATGTTACACAGTTATCACAAGCACCACAGACACTATAGTGCTGAGGGCTACCAGAAGCAAATGTCTACAGTGACAGACATTGGCACATCATGTGATATCGGCCAATTGGATGTGTGGTGGGTGGGACAGGCCTCATGATGGGTGGTTCTTTGTCACTGTCTGTCTCTCTTTTCCCCACATCAATGTTTGTGTATGTTTGACCTATTATAGTGTGTTGTTCTTGGATATATGTGTGTATTCCTATCCGATGCATTGCAAAGCATGACTGGTGTGCAATGTGGAGTGTGTGCACAGACATCTGTGACTGAAAGATATGTATAGTCCACTGTTGTTGCCAGACATGGGCTTCATTTCTCTAAGTGTGGGAGCATGCCCAGTATGACCCTTCTGTATTTTGTTGTCATACATGGGCTTAATTTCTCTAATTTTGTTGTCATACATGGGCTTCATTTCTCTAAGTGTGGGAGCATGCCCAGTATGACCTTCTGTACTGAATGTGTGAATCCATTCCAGGTAGGTTGTACTCCAGTGCAGGCATTTGTGTTCTACACTTACAGCTAGCAACTTGTTTCTGCAGGATATCTGTAGATAGGTTGACAATATGGGGTCACAATGGGCAAAGGATAGTGGGATACCATAACTAATTGTGTCTGTGCTGCTTCTGCTACATGGTTTTGGTGTTAGCAGTGATATTCAGACATATGCACTGTTTTACACTATGATGTATTATGTCATAAACTACTGACAGATATACATATTTGCTCATAGTAATTTCCTGGTGGCTACAAGATGAATGAAGCTGTGTCCAGTATTGTGGTCTGCAGCCTACATGTTCTTGCACAATCATGCCATTCTGGAGGGGGAGCTGCAGACACTTGCTCATGGGTCTGTGTAAATGGTCCAGCAAATTGGGATTGTGGTGGCTGTGGATCCCATGCTTGTACATCTATCAATGTGACAGAATGGCCATATCCTGCTGTGGCCATACCTCTCAGCTTTACAGATTCACACAGGTTACCCAGAGGCAGGGCTCATATATCTGGCCATAACCCCTTCACATTGTGGTTTACAAACAGGTTTGTAGTCACCCATTCCTGTGTTTGCAGGCAGGGATAGTATGGGCACACATCACAGTTTCAGACTTTACACACTCCATGGCATCCATGCTTCTACCCACCCCTCTGTTATTCTATCCTCTTTCTAACATTATGCAAGCGATATCTGATAAGTATCTCTATAGCTAGCACTTCATCCCAGCAGTATTTAGGGGTTGGTCCACAGTTCATGCAGTAGGACATGGTGGACATGCTACTGGGATTTGTCGACATGGCCTTGCATTTGTGTTTTGTGGTCTGTGTTATGTCATTATTTGGGATTCCATGAAATAACATACATTGGCAGTACAGGTGAGACACAGGCCTTTGACAGAGGACTGTAGGGAATTTGGTAGTGATACAGGTCATCTGTAGTAGGCCAGTGCATTCTATCACTCCTACAGTCCCAGGCCGCAAGCCACTGTATTCCCATGGGGTGACAGGGTGGGTGTGCAAGGTGTTAATGACAATAGTTTCTGTCCTTATTAATCCATTGGTGGGAATGCTGGCAGGGTGCTGCTTACAGCTAGGGATACACCTGCATGGGACACCTCTTCAGCATGCTGCACTCTGTGGGTATTCCTATACAGAAGTGGGGGCCATATTGCACTCATTCCCAACAGCAGGGATATGACCTGTGAGGTACCTGTGGCTGATGGTGGGGTGAGCTGAGTGCATGTTTGCTATGGAAGCTACTTACAGCTGACTCACAGATATGCGGGGACATCAGTGGTTTCTCAGTACTTCATAACTGTGCCTTTTGTGGTCTGCTAGTGTGTGGCCAGACTACATCAATTTTCCATACTACACAGACAACTAATGTGCTGCTATCCTGTATGCACAATTCCAAAGGTGTGTCGATTTGACAGTAACATTTTATACACTCTCTGTCTAGGGTACTTCCACCTGTGTACTGTGTGTATGTCTGGGCCCACATTCATGTCATGTCCATCTTTCAGATGGTGACAGATATTTCATCCAAACAATTAGTATGGATTACTGCTGGATTGAGTCTTGCTGGGATGCATTGTGTTTGGCACCGCAGTTGTTAGAACTTGACCCTGTCATCAACAGTACTGGCCACTGGGCACCAGGACACAACCCTCCATGCCTACATGCTGACCACTTTCACACAATATACAACACACAACAACCAAACACACAGAGCTCTGCATATTGTACACGTGCAATGATCTATCCTGCTAATTTGGCCAGCTCAGGTAATCTGTGCTCCACTGTTATTATACCCACATGTACATGTTACTGCATTTCTACATAGGATTGTAGGGGGGGCACACCTGACAACGTAAACATTTGTTAAGACTGTACTGGTATTTCAGGTACTCTGCTGGCTTCCATTTCATTATGTATTCTGACCTATCATGCAGACTAGAGGCATATCAGTGTAGCACAGATCTTAGGTTTTATTGACCTTCATTTCAGTTTCAAACTTATTACCCTTCAGAACTAAAATCCCACTGCCTGACCTGTTGTAGTCTGTCTGTGTAGGTCTGGAGGGGGGTTGTTTTCCTTTGCCATCATTCAGAGGGCTTAGCACAGCCTTTCTTTGTTGTCATCTACACCTGTCCTTCTGGCTGAGACTGATGTTGGGTATGTGAGCCTCACTGACATGCATGTGTGTGTCCTACGGACACACATTTGGCCCATCACATGTCATGCAGTGGGATTTGTCACCTTGTCTAGTACTGTCTACTATGTTAACACAAGTATTTGTTATGGATTTCATGCTGCCCATATAGGTGTCTACTATCTGCTGCCATCCCATTCAGCCTCCTGATTCCCTTGCATGCTCACATCCATACCACAGATACAAGTAGCAGAACATACTACTCCATTCAGCAATTGATACTGAGAGTGACTTACCTCATGGCTGTGCCAGTATTGAGGATGGTGCTGGAGGGCTGACTATGTTGGATGCACATAGTACACTCCCTATACATGGTTAAGCAAAGGTAGTGTCATGTTTGGCATCCCTTTTACTGAATGTGCGAGTCAGAGAGAGGTGTCATTCCCTGGATTCCTACCGTGTCAGTGTATGTTCTATGTGTTGCCTCTTTGCCAAAGCCTGAGCATACTGGGCATGCCTCCTTCTGCCTACAGGGGCAGGCTCAGGTTGTTTCTCTGTGCCTGTGCTGGCTTTGGCAATGGTGGGTGGCCCTTCCACATGCTGTTCCTCCTGCAGCTGTTTCCGCATGATCATATTGTGTAGCATGGCACATACAATGACAATTTGGATACATGTAGCTGGGAAGTACTGCAAGGCTCCACCGGATATGTCCAAACACCAGGACCATGACTTGAGCTTCCCAAATACATACTCTATTATGATTTTGGTCTGTGCATGTGCCTCCTTATGGAGTTCTTGTTTGGGTGTGTGTGTGCATTTCTGATGAGTGTCATCAGCCACGGCTCCAGTGTGTAACCAGCATCCCCCACTAGGTGGCCATATGGGATCTCCCCACTGGCAAATCTCTGGTATAGCTGCGTCATATGCCAAATGTCGGAGTCGTGATAGCTTCCAGGGCTACCAGCACACACATTCATTATTATGCCCTGGGCATTGCACATGACCTGGCAGTTGATGGAAGGGAAGCCCTTGTTGTTTATGTAGACCCTACCCCGCTCACCGGGTGGTGCTTTGATGTGTATGTGCATGCAGTCTATAGCATCCACTACTTCAGGGTATTCTGCTATTTGGTGGAAGAGATGCATATTGCTGGTCAACGCCCCATGGGTGTTATGGAAATATATGTGCTCACCAGCATGTGCTGACATGGCATCCAGGAACTGGTGGAGTACCCTGGATGCTGATGCCTGTGAGATCCCCATGATATCCCCAGCTGGCCTTTGGAAGGTACCTGTGGTTAGTATTCTTAAGCCTACACATACCTTGGTATCCACTGGGATGGGTTCCCCTCTGTTGTTTCTGTGTGTGAGGCATGGCTCAACAATTTGCTGTAGGAGGTCCCTGTCCACCCTATAGTGCTCCACTATCTCCAGCTTATGTAGCCCCTGGTAGGTTACCCTGGGTCTGTACACTCTTCCCTTTCTCCTCACTGTGGGTTGGTCATCAGCATTGTCATCCTCACCACCCTCAGCCTCTTTCATATGTTGATTTATGAGAGCAAATGCAGCCCCTATCATTTTGTTTCTTTTGTTAGGTAAAATTTCCCCATTTGTGTACACTGGTGGTGTAGAGTTTGTAGGAAAAAACAGAGGGAAAGGTGTCTGCATAGTTTATAGTATTGTGCTAGGCTGGGCAGTGCTGCTGCCTGTGTAATTAGCTGATTGTGATACATTTCACCTGCCAGCTATGCTAGTTCTCCTTGATTACCTTCCTACTGCTGTTTTCCCTTCCCATTTCCTTCCCATTTAAGCCCCGAGGCATGCTGCACAAACCAAGTGCTCAGATGTGAACAGAGCTGCTATTTCCTGTTTTTTTTTTTTTGTTTAAATCCCGGTGCGTGGCACACACACGCATTTAGGCAATGTAAAGACTGATGGCAGCTTCAGACACACACCCTTCCTTAGCTGTGCTTAGCTAAGGGCTAACATGGGCCACAGAGCTCCAATAAGCTTACAGCATGCATGACACACCCCCTTAGGAAGTCATCTTGCTCATAGGCTTCACAGTGGTCTTATTGCACCTACACAGTTGGCTGCAAGCTAGCACTGAGGGGAAATCTGTAATTCAGTATCATTTCCCTCATTTGCATAAGATTGACTGCTAATGCATGGTTACAAAACAGACACTCAGCTTTCCCCCTTAGCAACCACTATTACATGGTCTTGTTGTGTTATGCATGCCATTGACTATTATGACAAAATTATGATTTTGGTTTATTATTTTTGGGCCAATCCCGTTTGCGCACCACTGCCCTGCTCTTAAAAGGCCAAAATTGGCCAACAAAAAAAACTTCATTTTTATAATTTTGAAATAATTTTTCATGCCTATGGCCATACATTTGGCCTTTGGTATGCCTAACCCTTCTAATACATGCATTTGTACTAGCTGTTATGCCTCCGTTTTGTTGTTTGCAGACATGTATTCAGCTACTGGCTGAATACATTTCTGCAGTCTACACTATTCCTGCACGCACGTCTGCCTGCTTCCTGGATTGCTAATTCACCTCATTTGCATGGTTTTCACCAGCAAATGAGGTAATTAGCATACAGGGACTGATTCCGTGCAGGGATAGTGGAGGAGCACTCGTGCAGGTCCTTGGAGCTTATTCCTGGATCACACAGCAGCCATATTGCCTGCAGCAGCTCTTGCACTATTCCTGCACACCATGCAGAGCTTGCTGAAACCTGGGGAATGAGTTTTGTGACTGAAACTCATTCTCTGATCCTTTAGTACAAAATATTGAAAAAAAATTAAACCTCTTCCCTCCCAATTCCATCAGTTTTTGGAGCTGGTTCCCTGTCCCCCACTAATGCCCAACCCATTCTCTCCTTACCATGAGCTCATTTATGTATCCCTTTGCTGTGACTGCCCTCTTACTCCTTAGAAAGAGGACCTTATGGCAGCATTTATTTTTGCCCCAGGAGGTGAAGGCTTTATTGGCCAGTTATATTCATGGAACCCGGATCCCTTAAGAATATGGTATGTGTAGAATGAGGAGCCGTTATTGCAGTGATGCCATCTTGAACTCATCTTTGTGTGACAGTCCTGATAGTATGAATAGTGATACTCCTGGTCTCTATCAAAGGTTGTACTGTCTTATGTTAAGATTCATTAATTTTGTAGTTTAGTTTTCTTTTCACTTAGCTTATTTTAGTTAGATTGAGAAAACCGGATCAGTTTTACCATTAATGCTGCTTTCTAATTTAGTAGTGGTGGTCATTGTATTACTTTATTTTTAATTACTTTATTTTAACTTTTCTTGTAAAAACAACTTTAATTCATAAAGCATCAGTTTATGTAGGCATCGTTTTACCGGAGGGAGTTGCATGTAAGCTTTGTGTAGTGTATAAAGGTACAAATAAGATCAATTAAAATGTGGTCAGTGTTTCAGCTTCTATTTTTATTTTATAAGATTTAGATGCAGGGTTTGGTTTTAGGCAGGTTTTTATTATATAGGCACATGTATTAAAAAAAAAAAAAATATATATATATATATATATATATATATTATACACACACACACACACACACACACACACACACACACATATATTCATATATATATATATATATATATATATATATATATATATATATATATATATATATAAATGCGTGTGTGTGCATTGTGATGGTATTGTATAATCACCCAGCGGTTCCAATATGCCTAACATTACATGCACTAAACTGAAATACCAGTTAGAGCTCTGACTACATTCCTTCCTACAGGTATTATTTTCATTATTGTCTCACTACTCAGGGTTGCTACAAAGTCTAGGGTGAGTGGTAGGACATTACCTGTTTGTCACCATTAGCTTTCTTGCTTACCATGTGCAAATATTAGCACTTTTTGTTCCACATATCTTCTGTATGCATAATTTTTCATACCCGGAAACCCTCATTAGTAATACTGACTGTCATCACTGCTGACAGTCATTCACAGTATGCCCTCATATTGCATTGGACAAAAAGGTGCATAACAAAGTTCAGGCTGCCCACAGGAGGGTGGTGGCTTCTATGTTATAAAAAATGTTTAGCCTTTTACAAATACACTAAGTGTGTGGAGCATTTAAGTACATGCTGTTCCTGTAGTATAATGTTGGTTGCCAACATCACTTGTTGCACAGATATCAATACTAATATAGTACTGCATCAACTGTTATGGTAGTATTGCATAGGTACCAACTCTGCAAAGTACTTACTGACACATGGTGATGAAGCAATAGTTTGCATTAAACATTTTCCATGTATGATACTTGTCTTGATGCAATCATACTAGTACTACAACGCAGTGGGTCATTTCATAGGTGTGGCACACTTACAGCGCACTTGTTTTGATACCTTATATCAAAGCTATAGCTAGGACCAGGGTAAATATGGTACCTGCCAAAAGCATAAGCTGCTAGGAGGCATCAACAGCATTGTTAAAGAACTGCAAATGACTCATTGCATGTCAGTGATGCAATCTCTTTTGTTGGACAAGTGAGCACAAGTGCAGTATATAAGCATGTATCTGTTTAAGTGATGTTCTTGTGTTTGTGTGTGTGTGTGTGTGTGTGTGTGTGTGTGTGTGTGTGTGTGTGTGTGTGTGTGTGTGTGTGTGTGTGTGTGTGCGTGTGTGCATGTGTGTATGTGTCTGTGTGTTGCTGATATGTCTGTATCTATCTGTGTGTGTGTGTGTGTGTGTGTGTGTGTCTGTGTGTGTGTGTGTGTGTGTGTGTGTGTGTGTGTGTGTGTGTGTGTGTGTGTATGTGTGTGTGTGTGTGTAAGTGCCTATATATGTTTGCACATTTATCTGTACAAAAAAAGTGTGGGCACATTTCAGTTGTGATTTGTGGGATTGCAGGGTGAGTAAGGTCATGAGGAGCTTGTAAATATTACTGTAATCTGATGCTGTGCAGTATGAAGCTTTTTGGGATTTGCAAGCGTTATCCAAAGCAGCAAATTGCATTTGTCACATGGTAATGTTCACGCATTAATTAGCTTGGAGTGGTGTGGTTTGACAGATCATACCCCTGCTCACCAGATATTGTGTAATGGTGGGTCTATATTATAACATTGAAGTCTAAAAACTTTGAATGTTATAATATCGAACCCAGTAGAGCAAATGCTTGAAATAGCAAAGTTGCAGAACACCGAATACTTTCCTAGGGAAAGTATTCAGTGGGCCGTTTCTGCAGCTTCGCTATTTCCTCAACTTTGGAGCGAAGGTTATGGACCAGGTTAAGGTAAGTGTGCGAATGAAGGTGAGTGTGTGATTGGACATGGGTTATGTGAGTTAGGGTTATGGCACTGGTCAGGTAAATGTGCGATTGTGTGGACGTGAGGGCTAGGGTGGGGTAGGTGAGTTAGGGTTAGGGTTAGGGAGCGGGTAAGGTGAGTGTGCGATTGTTAGGGACCTTAGGGTTAGGGTTGGGTTAAGGTAAGTGGATAGCTAGTGGTGTATGTCTGGTTTAGTGTAGGGTTTTGTGAAGTGTATGTTTGTGGATTATTTATTTTGGTGTGCTTGAGTTGTGTGTATGTTTGTCAGAACAGCAAATTTTTTCCCTGGGAAAAAATTCGTTATTCTGACTGTTCGGTTTTCTGGTGTTTCAATTGAATGGGTTCGATATTCTAACATTCAAAGTTTTTAGACTTCGATGTTATAATATACACCCGTAGTGGCAACGGGAGGGATCCCTGCACCCATTATCTTCATATTTGGTGGCAGAGGATGAGGATTATATGTCCAGTCATTATGTATTTCTGGCGATGATATTGCGTATTTATCTTGTATAGCCTACAAAACATTTCCTTTTTCAGTAAATACACTTGGGAAACAAGCAAAAATAAGCTCTGCTGTTCAAGAAAATCTGTTAGTGTCACAGCTGATAAAAAGAGTGCAAAGCTAAGGAATTTTTACATCAGTATGACCAAGGAGGACATCATAAATCATCATAAATTATCTTGGGCACAGCTATGACTCAGTCCACTGAAGGTAGACACATTCTGATAGTGGCGATGAATGTAGAGTATTTGGCAAGTCAGCTCAATTCAACCCAGGCTGATCTCAAAATTTATTTTAACCTAAAAGAATTTATAAAAAGTAAGAAAATATATTATTGGAGTTAGAACTGTAAAAAGATGCCCTGAAGCAACTGAAATAAAAAACAGAAACAAAGAGAGTGAGACGAGAGAGAGAAAGACATTACATTAACATAAGAAGACAGAAAACATCTGTACGAGAAGAGCATGCTGAACCTTCATCAAAATGTACATGAGAAATGGATGTGAAAGCCATGATCTTGACTAGGTCAGTGCTAAATTGTTTCCTTAATATAAAGAGGAGGATGGCTTTGACAGTTTTATTCAGGCATTTGAAATCTTGTGCAATCAACAACAAACTAATAAGGCGCAATGGGTAAGGCATTAATCCTCTCTCTGCTCATAAGTAAAGCACTGTAAATTTTGACTAAAAGCATTGATATTAACTATTATGTTTTAGTAAATATAAATATTTTTATCAACATTTTAACCTGAACTGAGAACAAAGAAGAAAAGTAGAAGACAATAGAAGTGATTTCATTGCAGAAATAATATTTATTTCCCTAGTTGGGTGAGTGGATGTCAGGATAATACTTTTGAAATGTTAAAGGGCAATATTCTCTACTTGGCCTTTGGATATGAAAACCTGATTATCCAAGCTGAGGTATAACACCACTGAATAAATGGGAAGAAAGCAAACCTTTATCTAGCCAGCAGGGCACAACTGCATACAAAGGTGTCAATGTCATAACATGCAGAATACTTACTTTAGGTGCTGGAAGAATGGGCATCTGTGGGTGCTATTCCCACTCCAGGAGATTGAATTGCTGATGCTGATGATCAGCATTAGGGGGGGGGGGATGCTGCACTCCTTATTGTTTATCCTTTGGATGAGATATTAAATCGAGGCCCCATCTCCTAGAGCAGATGACAGCTAAAGTGGAAGTAAAATATCCCATAGCACCTATCCAGAAAATAGGAGTTGTTTATTTAAAGATATTATTTACAATACTATTTACAACCCTACATATTTACATATTTGCAATTTATACTATGTAAAATGTTCCATTCCTTTCCATTATTGTCATACAATCATAAATATCTCACTTTTCATTATGTTAAATGTCTATATTCATTATTCTTATTTGATATCTACTCCTTTTTTCATAACCATATAATTTTTCTTAAAATTACTTCTAGTTTCAATTTACTATTAAACATGATATAATTTATTTCATTCCAAATGGTCCACACAAACCCCATGGCATGCAGGACTAGTGCAGGAGCTCCAGCAGGCAATATGTCTGCCGTGCGATCCAGTAGGTACGTGTACGAGTGCTCCTGCAATAGTCCTGCATGGACTCAGCCCCTGTATGCAGATTACCCTATTTGCAGGAGAAATCCATGCAAATGAGGTGAATTTGTGATCCAGGAAGCTGGAAACTGGACATGCAGAACTAGTGTAATCTGCTGTAATGTACTCTGCCAGTAATGGAGTACATTTCGGCAAATTACAAAACGGAGCCATAACAGCTCCAAATAAAGGGTGGATATCATGTAGAAGGCATGCCAATGGCCAATTATAAGGCCATTGGCATGGAAAACACTTGCAAAATTTAAAAAATCAACTTTTATATTTTTTTTAGCCGATCTCGGCTGTTTAAGAGTAGGGCAGCAGCGCGCAAACAGGATTCTGTGGAAAATGAGAAAAATAACATAAAATAATCATTCTAACCAAAATCACTATCTTGCCATTATACTCAGTGGCTGGCAGAATATAACATGGCCAGTGAATAGTGGTTGCTAAGGGGGGAGGCTCAGTGTGGGACATGTAACTATGCATTAGCAGGCACTCCTATGCAAATGAGGGGAATGATACTGAATAACAACCACACACCCTATTTCTGAACACTTTCATACAGTCCATGGGGGAGTTACTGAATCTCTTTTTTTCTGTGTATTGGCTAAACCTGATTATATCAATGGTGGTAATTATGCTCAAAAGCTATTAAATTTGGAAAGTAGATTTATACTGAATTTTGGCACACTTGCCCCTAGGGGCCTGAATTTAGAAATGAACTTTAGTTTATAAATGTATGGAAATGTAATGTATCATGGTTCTTTAAAAAACTTAAAAAAAAAAAAAAGTTAATTGATTAATTATTTAATTGATGTTTCCATAAAAAGCACTGCTGTATGTTGTAAATTTATTCCTGTGAAGGCTTGTATAGCCGAGGTACCAGAAGACAATAAATTGCAGCAGTTTTCAGCTCCAGAACGTGTTTTTTTTCTGTTATTGTTCTTATGGTTTTTGAATATGTCTACTGAAGGTTATGGTTAGTACCGAAAGAACTGGTAATGACTTTCTTTTTGCCAATTTATTACGTGAGAGGGAAGAAAAGTTGGCTCGATTTGATCCATGGTTGTTTCCAGGGAATGGTACATCTGATAAAAGGTATGACGAGTTGAAGAAATTGATGATTAAGGAAACTTCTCTATTTTATGATACTTGTCTTCTTGAAAAGTATGTGAGTCTCTCTATGACACCTAGAGGGCTTCGTGTGGATAAATTACCTGTCTTTCAGTTTGGGGAGGATGAAAAGGAATTTTTGGATGAATGGAAAGCTGTTTCACTTCAATGTACACTGGGCTGGCTTAAAATCCTGATTAAACGGAATCGGAAGGTTCTTGGTGCTATCCAACTTCAGATAGCAGAAGTACAGGAAGCTTTATTGAAAGATCTTTCAAGCGATAATTTTAACTCTACCATGAAGGATATTAAAGGTGAATTAGTGAAAGTAAAAGTGAAGTTATTGAAAGGAAGAAAAAAAGCTTAATAGAGACATTAATGACTTTAGAAATAATTTGGTTTACTTCTGGCAACGAAAACGTAGAAATGGTAAGTTCCATGACAAAAATGCGGAAGCAAGATCTCGTAGTGGACGTGATTCTTCAGTCTCCTCAACTGATACTACTGCAAGTAAAAAAAGTGTTTATTTTGAAAGAGTGGATTTGGTTGATGAACTAGAGGCATCGACTGAAATGGAACAGCAGAACAGAGGGAATTTTCGAGAGAATAACAAACGGAAGGGTAGAGCAAAGGGACGAAATAGAAAATACTGAACTTTGGACTATATCTAATGAAACTTTTTCCTTTTCCAGGTTGGAACTTTTTCCTACTGAAAATGTGAGTGTTTTTGACTTATGTATAGTGAATCTTAGCGATTTGATTATTACACCTGTAATGCAAAAAGTACTAATGAAAGGCAGTAAATTTGTCCCTACTAAATTCCCTGCACTTGCTGACATTTTGCTGGATGTAAAACGTTTTTGTCGAAAGTTACATTTAAAAACTTTCTTTAGTAGCCAAAATATTTCTAATGTTACAGTTTTGAATGAGAATGTCAGTTTAGATGAATCTCTTTTAGAGCTTTCTATTTATGATTATGAAAGTTTTGAAAGTGAAATTGTTAATGTTGATTCTGTTGACGCTGATGAAAGCCATTTTTTTACTGGCTATGGCAAACTTAATGTACCTATGCTGCCTAGTAAAAGTAGATTTAATCCACCTAAAAAATCTTTTTCTCTGGGTATTTTTGAAAATGCATTATGTAAAAAAGTTGAGGTTGAGTATGCTGAATTTATGAAACAGTACAAAAAGTTTAATTTAGAAAAACTAGAATGGTTAGCCATTAAAGAAATGAGAAGTGCAACTGATAGGTATGTGTTTTCCCAGGCTGATAAAGGGGGAGATTGAGTGATCATGGGGAAGACACATTATTTTAAAATGGTTTTTGATTTATTATCTGATGAACATACATATACTGAGTTATCTTATAATCCAGTTTCTGATTTCAATGAGGCCCTTCTAGAGTTACTGGAAAGAGGTGAGAGACTGGGCTTCTTAACTCAGAAAGATGTGAAGAATTTACAGATTTCTTCCCCAAGAAACCCGTTTTTCTATGCACTTCCTAAAATTCATAAAAATATTTTGGATCCTCCTGGTTGACCAATTGTTTCTAGTTGTGGTTGTTTTTTGGAACATGTCGGGATTCTGTTGGATAGTCTTTTGAAAAAAGAGTTGGGAAATGTTATTTCACATATTCACAATACGAATGATCTTTGTAAATTGATGAAAAATTTGGAATGGGGTAAAGACTTTTACTGGGCTACAGTTGACATCAAGGCACTATATATGAGTATTAAGACCTCTTGGGGCTTAGAAGAAATTAGTAAAATTTAAGGGGAAGGACCACGTTCGCCCTTCATTATTTTGCTGCTTGAATTTGCACTTACCCACAATTACTTCCTATGTGACAACAAAGTTTTTCTACAGAAGGAAGGTACAGCAATGGGGGCAAATTTTGCCCCATTTATGCTATTCTTTTTATGTCTTTTTTTGAAATGACATTTATGTACACTCTAGAATTTTTTCATAAATCAGTCATCTTATATCGTAGATATATAGATGATTTGATTTTTATATGTAAAGGTAACACTCTTGAATTTGGGAGATTTATTCATTTATTAAACCAAAATAAGTTTGGTTTGAAATTTACATTTGATGTTAATATGAGTGTTACACAAGTTTTGGATATTGAGTTGTACGTAGACATTTATAGTAAAGTTCAGTATAGACCTTTTAGGCAAAAAACAGCCACTAATAACTTTTTGTATGCTAGTAGTGCACATCCACCTCATCTTATTGAGGCACTCCCATATGGAGAGTTAAAGCATAATTTTGAGCATACCTCTGAGAATTACCTTTTAGAACAAGAATTCTGTGATGTGAAAGCAAGACTTATTGTTCATGGGTACTCTGAAACTTCTATTGAGAGAGGTAAAAGTAAGTTGGATAAGAATATTGGTCAAGGTGATGGTAGACATGTTCAAAAATCTTGTAGATCTATGATTAACCATCATGGTGATGATGACGACCAAAAAATCTTCTTTGTAACAAAATTTTCACCTTTTTCTAAAGTTTTGAAAAGTGTGGTGGATAATTTATGGCCTATTGTCTGTTTTAATGATGAAGTAGGCCATTTGTTTCCTAAAAAAGTTACCTTTTCATATGGGAGGTTTCCGAATTTAAAAGAATTGCTTAGTCTGAGATATAACATTGGTTCTAGGGTAAAAAATACTGGTATGTTCAAGTGTGGAAAGTGCAAAGTATGTTCAAAAGCGAAGAATATATCAGGGGATGTAATAAATGGTGTGAAATATGTGGCTACAGATAGATTTAATTGTCTATCTTGTGGGGTAGTATATATTGTGGGTTGTGGCTGTATACCCCCTAGATAGTATATTGGTCAAACTAGACGTAAAGTGAAAACGCGTATTCTTGAGCATTTAGGTGATGTTAGGAATTGCAGGTTGGATAACCCTATTTCTGAACACTTTCATACAGTCCATGGGGGAGTTACTGAATCTCTTTTTTTCTGTGTATTGGCTAAACCTGATTATATAAATGGTGGTAATTATGCTCAAAAGCTATTAAATTTGGAAAGTAGATTTATACTGAATTTTGGCACACTTGCCCCTAGGGGCTTGAATTTAGAAATGAATCTTAGTTTATAAATGTATGGAAATGTAATGTATCATGGTTCTTTAAAAAACTTTTTAAAAAAAAGTTAATTGATTAATTATTTAATTGATGTTTCTATAAAAAGCACTGCTGTATGTTGTGAATTTATTCCTGTGAAGGCTTGTATAGCCGAGGTACCAGAAGACAATAAATTGCAGCAGTTTTCAGCTCCAGAGCGTGGTTGTTTTTCTGTTATTGTTCTCATGGTTTTTGAATGATACCGAATCCCAGATTTCCCCTGCATGCTAGTTAGCATCCAACAGTGTAAGAGCAGGAACAGCTTGGTGCAAGCCTAGCTGACATCATGTGGGGGGGTGTCAGGCATACTGTAAGTGGACTGGAGCCCTGTGGCTCAGGTTTGCTCCTAGCTTAGCAGAGCTAAGCAAGGGGGTGTGTCTGAGGCTGCCTAGCACTCTTTACATTGCCTAAGCAGGTGTGCACACTGGGTTTTAAAGGAAAAAAAAGTAAATAAGGAAATAGCAGCTCTGTGCACATTTGAGCACTGTGTTTGCATGGCCCACCCACCGGGCTTAAACAGGAAGGCAATGGGAAGGGAAAACAGCAGTAAGAAGGTAATCTAGGAGAACTAGCATAGCTGGCAGGTGAAATGTATCAGAATCTGCCAATTACATGGGCAGCAGACCAGCCCAGCCCAAAACACCACTGTAAACTATGCAAACACCTTTACCTATGTTTTTTTCCATACTCTACACCACCGGTGTTTACAAGTGGGGAAATTTTAACAAACAAAGCAACAAAATGATAGGGGGTGCAATATATATCATACAACAACATGTGGAAGAGGCTGAGGGTGGTGAGGATGTGAATGCTGTCGACCAACCCACAGTGAGGAGATGGAAAAGAGTGTACAGATCCAGGATAACCTACCAGGGGCTACATGAGCTGGAGATAGTTGAGCATTATAGGGTAGACAGGGACCTCTTACAGCAAATTGTTGAGCTGTGCCGGCCACTTCTGACACACAGGACTAACAGAGGGGAACCCATCCCGGTGGATACCAATTTATGTCTAGGCCTAAGAATACTAACTACAGGTACCTTAAAAAGGCCAATTGGGGATATGATGGAGATCTCACAGGCATCAGCTTCCAGGGCACTCCACCAGTTCCTGGATGCCATGTTAGCACATGCCGGTGAGCACATATATTTCTCCAACACCTGTGAGGCGTTGGCCAGCAATATGCAACTGTTCCACCAAATAGCAGAATACCCTGAGGTAGTGGGTGCTATAGACTGCACGCACATATGCATCAAAGCACCACCCGGTGAGCAAGGTAGGATCTACATCAACTGCAAGGGCTTCCCCCTCCATCAACTGCCAGGTCATGTGTGATGCTCAGGGCATAATAATGAATGTGTGTGCTGACCGCCCTGGAATCTATCACGATTCCCACATCTGGCATCTGGCGCAGCTGTACCAGAGATTTGCCAATGGGGCATCCCTTACGGTCACCTAGTGGGGATTCTGGTTACGCACTGGAGCCATGGCTGATGACACCCATCAGAAATGCACACACACTCAAACAAGAACTCCATAATGAGGCACACGCACAGACCAGAATCATAACAGAGCGTGTGTTTGGGATGCTCCAGTTATGGTTCCTGTGCCTGGTCACATCCGGTGGAGCCTTGCAGTACTCACCAGCTACATGTACACAAATTGTCATCATATGTGCCATGCTACACAATATGATCCTGTGGAAACAGCTGCAGCAGGAACAGCAGGGGGCAGGGCCACACATCCCCCCCACCATTGCCAAGGCCTGCACAGGCACAGAGTGACTTGGAGGAGGAACAACCTGAGCCTGCCCCAGTAGGCAAAAGGAGGCATGCTCAGTATGCCCTGGCCTTGGCAAAGAGGCAACGCATAGTACATACACTGACACAGGAGGGACCCGGTAATGACACCTCTCTTTGGCTCACACATACAGTAAAAGGGATGCCAAACATGACACTACCTGTGCTCAACCATGTGTAGGGAGTGTACTATGTGCATCTGACATAGGCAGCCCTGCAGCACCACCCTCAATACTGGCACACCCACAAGATAATTCACTCAACCTACAAATTGACGAATGAAGTAGTATGTGTTGTTACCTGTATCTGTGGTATGGATGTGAGCATGCAAGGGAATCAGGAGGCTGAATGGTATGTCAGCAGATAGTAGACACCTATAGTGGTGCCATGAGATCTGTAACAAATACTGGTGTCACCATAGTAGCCATTACTACACAGGGCAACAAAACCCCCTGCAGGAAATGTGCTGGGCCAAATGTGTGTCCATATGACTCAGACATGCTAGTCAAGGAGGTTCACATACCCAACAACAGTCTCAGCCAGCAGAACATGTGTAGACAAACAGAAACAAAGGCTGTGCTAGGGCCTCTGAATGAAGCATATGGGTAGCCTCCCCCCCAGGCCTACACAGACTATAGCAATTCAGGCAGTGGGATGTTAGTTCTGATGGGTAAGAAGTCAGAAACTAATATGTAAGTCAATCAAACCTAAGACCTGTAGTACACTGATATGCCTCTAGTCAGCATGATAGGTTAGAATAGAGAATGAAATGGAGTACCTGGCATACCAGTACAGTCATAGCAAATGTGTACAAGTGTCAGATGTGCCCCCCATCCTATGTAGAAATGCAGAAACAGTCAGGTGTGCCCCCCATCCTGTGTAGAAATGTAGAAACAGTCAGGTGTGACCCCCCCCAATTCTGTGTAGAAATGTAGAAATAATCAGGTGTGCCCCCCCAATTCTGTGTAGAAATGTAGAAACAGTCAGGTGTTTCCCCCCATCCTATGTAGAAATATAGTAACAGTCAGGTGTGCCCCCCAATCCTGTGTAGAAATGTAGAAACAGTCAGGTGTGCCCCCACCCAATCCTGTGTAGAAATGCAGAAATAGGTGTGCCCCCCAGTTCTGTGTAGAAATGTAGAAACAGTCAGGTGTGGCCCCCCCAATCCTATGTAGAAATGTAGTAACAGTTAGGTGTGCCTCCACTCCAATGTAGACATATAGAAACAGTCAGGTGTGTCCCTTCCCCCAATCCAGTGTAGAAATGTAGTACGAGTCAGGAGTGCCTCGTCCCAACCTCTGTGTAGAAATGTAGAAACAGACAGGTGTGTCCCATCCCCCAATCCTGCGTAGAAATGTAGTAACAGTAAGGTGTGCCCCCTCCCCCAATCCTATGTAGAAATGTAGAAACAGTCAGGTGTGCTCCCCCCAACCTGACTTAGAAATGTAGTAAAAGTCATGTATGCCCCCAAACCCATTTATAAATGTAGTAATGGTCAGGTGTGCCCACCCACAATCCAATGTACACACTTTGTAACAGTCAGGTGTACCTCCCCACAACCTTATAGTAACATATATGTGTAGGTATAATGCCAGTGGAGCACAGATGCCCAGAGGTGGCCAAGGTAGCAGGATAGATTGTAGCATTTGCACAATATGCAGGTATGTGTGTGTTAGGTTGGTGTGTGTTTCATATTGTGTGAGAGTGGTCAGTATGTATGCATGTTGAGGTAAGACCTGGTGGCCATTGCCCACTACTGCTGATGACAGGGCCATGACCTCACAACTGCAGTGCCAAAGACAATTCCCACCAGTATAACATATGCTAGCAGTAAGCCATTGTAAATGTATGGTGGTAATATATGTCACCATCTGAAAGATTGACATGGCATGGCTGTTGGGCTAGATATACAAGCAGTTCACAGGGGAAATTACCCCAGACATACCGTATATATTGTGTAACTGTGCAATGGACACACCCTTGGAACTGTACATACAGGTATGCATCACATTATCTGGTCCTGTAGTAGGGGATACTGGTGTTGTCTGCCTGAACACTTGCAGATCACAAAGGAGGTAGGACTGATGTATTGGGAAACAGCTGATGTACCTGCACATGCCAGCATAACTGGAATGCCACATGCATATCTGTGTGTCAGAGGCAAGTAGTGTCCATAGCACACATGCACCGAGCACACCCAAACACCACCCACATGTACCTCTCTGGTCGTATTCCTAATGTGAAGAATAGGTACAATATGACCCCACCTGTATATGGCAATAGCGAAAGAATGCAGCATGCAGTGCAGGTGTCCCATGCAGGTCTGTCCCTAGGTGTAGGTAGCACCCTGCTAGCATCCACACCACCTAATCAAGACTGATAGAAGGTATTGGCATGAACACCTAGCACACCTACCCTGTCACCCCAGGGGAATATTCTGTATGGTGGTCTGAGACTGTAGGACTGACAGAATGCAACATCCTGCCACATCTGGCCCACATCAACACCAAATGGCCCACAGGCCTCTGCCAAAGGCCTGTGTCTCACATGTACTGCCAATGCATGTTATGTCATGGACACCCAAATAACAACATAACACACTCCACATAAGCCATATGTAAGGCCATGTGGACAAACCACAGTAACATGCCCACCATGTTGTACTGCATGAACTGTGGACCAACACTAAAACACAGCTGTGATGGGGTGATAACCTTAGGGAAACTATCAGAGAATGTATGCATAATGTATGGAAGAGGATAGAATAACAGAGGGGGGTGGGAGCATGGGCAGCATGGAATGTTCAAGGTCTGACACAAAGCTGTGTGCGCATACTATCCCTGGCTGAAAATGCATAAATGGGTGGCTACTTACGTGCCCGTACACCTCAATAGGGGTAATGTCCTGACTCTTGGCCCCTGACTCTGGGTAACATGTGCGAATCTGTACAGCTGTGAGGTATTGCCAAAGCAAGATAAGGCCATACTGTCATGTCAATGGATGTACAAGTATAGGATCCTCTGCCAGCACTGTACCAAGGTGCTGAACCAGATACAGAGACCAAGCAGCAAGTGTCTGCAGCTCCCCCTCCAGAATTGCATAACTCGTCATGAATATGTAGGCATCTGTCCATAATGCCAGACACAGCTGCAGTCACCTTTGTCCCCAAGACACCACTGTGAGCAAGAATGTCCACCTGACAGTACATGAAGACAGAAAACATCACAGTGTATAACAGTACAGATGTCTGAATATCTCTGCTAACAGCAGTACCATGTAGCTGAAGCAGCACAGACACAATCACCTACAGTACACACTATCCCCTGCACAGTGTTTCCTCATATTGACAAATGATTGAGGTACACCCTGCAGAAAAAGTTTGCTACATGTAGGTGTACAACACAATGGTCTGCACTGCAGTACAAACTCAAAACTGGTGAAGTACTAAACTGCAAAAAAAGAAAAAAAGTGCCAGGTATATCCGTCACTAGCCCAGGTGGAAATAAAACAAGCTGGTAGCGATAGCAATATTCTAAACGCAAATTTATTGTTTTTTTAAAACAGCATACGTTTTCGCTACTGTTCAACAGTAGCTTCTTCAGAGAAACAGACACAAAGAAAACGCCAAACATTTAAACCTGCAAGTGACGTGAATACGTTGAAACACGTCACTGCAAGTCACAAATAATCATATGCATTCGCTAACTACAATATATTAGTGCAACTATGGAATGCATGTAAAAACAAGCTTAAACATCAATATTATGTTAAAAAATATATATAAATAATAAGAACAGTTCATTCAACAAGTTAATACTTGTATGAATAATCAATTACTGCTTTAATACAATGTGTTGTAATATGCCAACTATGCTACTGCACATTTTCTAAGGGAAATCCAAGGTTCGTGTACAAGTTAATCAAGGCTATTAATGGTTAGACTAACCATGCACTCCAATTATTTAATTAATAAATATATTTGAAAAATATTCAAAAAATATTTTTTATAAGAAAAAATGTTAATTAATGATACCATGATGTTGTTACACAACAATCTCAGGTATAAACAATTTTCTTTTAAAAAGTTTTCTTTAAAAAAATTTTTTTTTAAATTCTTATGCTAATTATAATTATTTACATTATGAGCATTTAGAAATTGTGTCACCAACGAAGTTTTATGACCATATGTTAACTAATAGGGATGTTTTACCTCAGAGTACTCAGTTTTAATATACAATTAATGTTGCAATTTTCATTCAACCCAGGTGTACTAAACGCATCTAGTGTTAATTGCCATTCTAGTTCACAGGCTTCTAAGAGTAGTGAAAAAGGACCTCCTCTAATACTATAAGGTACATGGTCTATAGCTAGAAAATGGAAGCTGTGACCAGGGTTGTTAAAAATATGTTTCGCCAAGGCATTGTCACCTTTATTTTTCTTAATAGCATAAATGTGTTCATACAGCCTTTCACGTAGTTTACGATCTGTTCTCCCTACGTAAAAGACTGGACAACAGACACATGTAGATAAGTAAATGATGGATTTAGTCTCACAATTAAGTTTGTAGTTGATGTAATATTTTTTATTTCTAATAGAAAAAGAATTTGATGTTCTCAGATATTTACAGTAGTTGCAAGAACCACAAGTAAATGTCCCCTTTTGTCTTGAATTAAAATCAGTTTCTTTATTTCTTTCAAGAAGCATTTTGAGATTGTTACCTTTCTTATATACTACAACAGGGTTTTGTCCTAGTTTTTCTGAAAGTTGTAAATTATTCCTAATGAAATACCAGTTTTTAAAGACTATATGTCTAATCTGGTTGGAGTTGGTGTTAAAAGTAGTAATGAAACTAGTAATAAGTTGTTTGACAAGGGGAATATTAAGACAATTCTGGTTGTCTATGTTGTTTAAAATAGAAGTATCAGAGGTGAGACTAGTGAAGTCACCTATAATATTGTACATATCTTTAACAAGTAATGGTGTATAAATTCCATTAGATCGTTTTAGTCCAACTTCTTGGATCATCTCATCAATGAGTGCTAAAGGATAACTACGGTTGAGAAACATGTTTTTCAAAAGTTGACATTCTCTATGAAAAGTTGTGTCAAAGGAACACATCCTTGCTGCTCTAATGAGTTGCCCTTTGATTATTGACCGTTTTTGTTTGAATGGGTGAGAGCTTGTGAAGTGAAGAAAGGAATTACAATAGGTAGATTTTCTAAAGATAGATGAAAAATAAAGACCTTTTACAGTATCCTTGTTAAGCTTGACGTCTAAGTAGTCAATTTCTGTAGTAGAAAAATGGTAAGTAAATTTAAGAAAATTAGTTGTAGAATTGAAAAAGTCAATCAAAGCTAATGCCTCACTTGCATTCCCATGAAAGAGAATGAAGACGTCATCCAGAAATCTGGTATAATATTTGATGCGTGGCATAAAAACTGGGTTATTAAAGATGTAGTGTTTCTCCCAGTATGCTACAAATAAGTTTGCCACACTAGCACCACATGGTGAACCCATTGCTATCCCTTGTTTCTGTAAATAATATTCTTTGTTAAAGAAGAAAAAGTTAGATGTTAAAATAATGTCTAACAGTTCAGAAACTGCATCAATTTCTCTTTGAGTTGCGTTAAGCTCCTTCAAACTAAGTGTAATCCATTCTACCACCTCATTATGTGGTATAGATGTATATAAGTCGACAACATCAACTGTAAGGAAGTTGTAAGAAATATCAAAGGCCAAATTATTAATGTTACTAAGAAATGACCAAGAGTCCTTACAGATTTCCGGAATGTTTTTTATATATTTTGAAAGGATGTTGTCGACCAGTTGTGCACAAGGGTATGTCATGGATCCGCGGCCATCAATGAGGGCTCGCATAGGTGGATTACTGAGATCCTTATGTATCTTAGGGATCCCAAAATGATGGGAACCTTAGGAAAGGGAATGTCAATGTAATTGTAAGTATCAAAATCTATCTTGGCTCCAATAAAAAGGTCTCTAAAGTAACCTCTGATTCTAGAGTAAGTTACATTCATTTCGTTTATTGAAGATAAAGTGTATGCTGGGCTTTGTAGTACTAACAGCATTTTCGTAATGTACTCAGAAATGTCGAAGATAACTAGGCCACCGCCTTTATCTGGCTTAATCACCCTCACGGGGGATAAACAGAGGTTGTTGAAAGCAATCAACTGCTCTCTAGATATATTAGGTTTCTCATGCTTGTTACTTAGGTGTGACATTTGACTAAGGTGTCTAATGTCTAGTTCACACATATTTTCAAATATTAGTAACGCAGGGTGTAAAGGAGGGTTAAATATACTAGTAGGTCTTAAAGTGTCTGAAGCTGTGAACACTGAATTATTAAACAGTAAATGCAGATTAAGTTTTCTCACATAACATTTTAAATCAATAATAGTTTTTGCTAGATTAAAATGTTTACTAGGTACAAATGTGTTACCGTAAGCTAACAATTCAATCAATGGAGGGTCTAATTCGATACTAGAGAAGTTGTAAATTTTAAAGTCACCTTGTAAGTTAGTCAACATTCTCAGTTTGCTCCCTCCATAAATGTCAGCGTTGTTACCATCAAGTTCAAATGTTACCGATAATTGTTTCGGTTCTTGTTCTTGTTCCTCTGGAACCGGTTGTTGCGTGCTCCTAAAAAATTCCCCTTGTTTGGAGTATTATTTGGATTAATGTTGTCTGCAGTTCCTTGTTGGTAGTTCCTAAAGTGTGAAAATGTGCAGTAACATAGTTGGCATATTACAACACATTGTATTAAAGCAGTAATTGATTATTCATACAAGTATTAACTTGTTGAATGAACTGTTCTTATTATTTATATATATTTTTTAACATAATATTGATGTATAAGCTTGTTTTTACATGCATTCCATAGTTGCACTAATACATTGTAGTTAGCGAATGCATATGATTATTTGTGACTTGCAGTGACGTGTTTCAATGTATTCACGTCACTTGCAGATTTAAATGTTTGGCGTTTTCTTTGTGTCTGTTTCTCTGAAGAAGCTACTGCTGAACAGTAGCGAAAACGTATGCTGTTTTAAAAAAACAATAAATTTGCGTTTAGAATATTGCTATCGCTACCAGCTTGTTTTATTTCCACCTGGGCTAGTGACCGATATACCTGGCACTTTTTTTTCTTTTTTTGCAGTTTAGTACTTCACCAGTTTTGTGTTTGGGTTATGGCTACAGGTATCCACTCCAGCCCAGGGAGAACTAACCTATTTGGGACGAACATTCAAAGTGAACTAGCTGAACAGATGGATATTCCGTCTTTGCTACATTCCCTCTCTCAACGTATGGACTTGATCTCATTTCGTTTAGATGCTTTGGATAAGAGAGAAATGGACATGCCACTCGCAGTTCATTCTGAACCCAATATGCTTGTTAGTAATAACTCTAACACCACTACAGTATCTTCCACGATACCACCAGCGCAACCTAAGCATTCTAGTGCACAAAGTTTACCACTAGATAAGAACGCATCGAACTTTATACGTAATCATGCCAACGTACCAGCTCCACCTGATTCACTTATTAGAGACATGCCTGCAACAAGTTTACCATTGGCACAACGGAGTGAATGGATTCTTGCAGTAACTGCTAACCAGACACACGAAGGGGAGACAAGGGGACCAGACCAAGCACTTATTGGCATTCCATCAATCCAGGATTGGATCCAGAACACAGATAAGTTTAACTTTTTTACACAATCTTTACAGGAACGTCCGGCTGCGGGTATGAAGCCCCCATTAGTAAGTAAAAACATCATTGCAGATAAACTTAAGAGTTTTGACAGTAAACTTGTAAAACTGAAAAAACTGCAGTTAGAAGTGGCGTACTTCAAACAATGTTTGAATGATAAAGTAGTACCTAAGGGTCTCCGGACTACCTTTTTTACTACTGGTTTACTAGTAGATACTGCATTCCATAATGACTTTATTGCCCTTTTTGACCAACAGGGGGCTCAACTTTTAGAATTAATGGTCAAACATTATTCTGTACACATCACCCTTTTAACAACTGAAGTGAATGACCTGGATAATTCCGTCAAAAATGACCTTGACTTTAATAGGTACAAATATGATTATGGGCATATCTTTTCAAGTATCGATGCATTGGTGGACAAACTGAAATCAAATAAGGTCAAGAAACTTTTAAGAGATAGAACAGCTTACATGCATAACAATGTTTACCCCAAATTGCAACCTCCTAGTGGTGATAAAACCCTAGCAAATTCTTCTAACACATCAACACACCTTGCCAATTCCAATACAACTGATACGGATGCTGTAGAAGAAACTGTGGAAGATCAATTTATTGAGGTACCAAGATGGAGCAATAGAATCCGGGCCAATAATAACAATAACTTTAGGAACTACCAACAAGGAACTGCAGACAACATTAATCCAAACAATACCCCAAACAAGGGGAATTTTTTAGGAGCACGCAACAACCGGTTCCAGAGGAACAAGAACAAGAACCGAAACAATTATCGGTAACATTTGAACTTGATGGTAACAACGCTGACATTTATGGAGGGAGCAAACTGAGAATGTTGACTAACTTACAAGGTGACTTTAAAATTTACAAATTCTCTAGTATCAAATTAGACCCTCCATTGATTGAATTGTTAGATTACGGTAACACATTTGTACCTAGTAAACATTTTAATCTAGCAAAAACTATTATTGATTTAAAATGTTATGTGAGAAAACTTAATCTGCATTTACTGTTTAATAATTCAGTGTTCACAGCTTCAGACACTTTAAGACCTACTAGTATATTTAACCCTCCTTTACACCCTGCATTACTAATATTTGAAAATATGTGTGAACTAGACATTAGACACCTTAGTCAAATGTCACACCTAAGTAACAAACATGAGAAACCTAATATATCTAGAGAGCAGTTGATTGCTTTCAACAACCTCTGTTTATCCCCCGTGAGGGTGATTAAGCCAGATAAAGGTGGTGGCCTAGTTATCTTCGACATTTCTGAGTACATTACGAAAATGCTGTTAGTACTACAAAGCCCAGCATACACTTTATCTTCATTAAACGAAATGAATGTAACTTACTCTAGAATCAGAGGTTACTTTAGAGACCTTTTTATTGGAGCCAAGATAGATTTTGATACTTACAATTACATTGACATTCCCTTTCCTAAAGTTCCCATCATTTTTGGGATCCCTAAGATACATAAGGATCTCAATAATCCACCTATGCGAGCCCTCATTGATGGCCGCGAATCCATGACATACCCTTGTGCACAACTGGTCGACAACATCCTTTCAAAATATATAAAAAACATTCCGGAAATCTGTAAGGACCTTCGATATTTCTTACAACTTCCTTACAGTTGATGTTGTCGACTTATATACATCTATACCACATAATGAGGCGGTAGAATGGATTACACTTAGTTTGAAGGAGCTTAACGCAGCTCAAAGAGAAATTGATGTAGTTTCTGAACTGTTAGACATTATTTTAACATCTAACTTTTTCATCTTTAACAAAGAATATTATTTACAGAAACAAGGGATAGCAATGGGTTCACCATGTGGTGCTAGTGTGGCAAACTTATTTGTAGCATACTGGGAGAAACACTACATCTTTAATAACCCAGTTTTTATGCCACGCATCAAATATTATACCAGATTTTTGGATGATGTCTTCATTCTCTTTCATGGGAATGCAAGTGAGGCATTAGCTTTGATTGACTTTTTCAATTCTACAACTAATTTTCTTAAATTTACTTACCATTTTTCTACTACAGAAATTGACTACTTAGACGTCAAGCTTAACAAGGATACTGTAAAAGGTCTTTATTTTTCATCTATCTTTAGAAAATCTACCTATTGTAATTCCTTTCTTCACTTCACAAGCTCTCACCCATTCAAACAAAAATGGTCAATAATCAAAGGGCAACTCATTAGAGCAGCAAGGATGTGTTCCTTTGACACAACTTTTCATAGAGAATGTCAACTTTTGAAAAACTTGTTTCTCAACCGTAGTTATCCTTTAGCACTCATTGATGAGATGATCCAAGAAGTTGGACTAAAACGATCTAATGGAATTTATACACCATTACTTGTTAAAGATATGTACAATATTATAGGTGACTTCACTATTCTCACCTCTGATACTTCTATTTTAAACAACATAGACAACCAGAATTGTCTTAATATTCCCCTTGTCAAACAACTTATTACTAGTTTCATTACTACTTTTAACACCAACTCCAACCAGATTAGACATATAGTCTTTAAAAACTGGTATTTCATTAGGAATAATTTACAACTTTCAGAAAAACTAGGACAAAACCCTGTTGTAGTATATAAGAAAGGTAACAATCTCAAAATGCTTCTTGAAAGAAATAAAGAAACTGATTTTAATTCAAGACAAAAGGGGACATTTACTTGTGGTTCTTGCAACTACTGTAAATATCTGAGAACATCAAATTCTTTTTCTATTAGAAATAAAAAATATTACATCAACTACAAACTTAATTGTGAGACTAAATCCATCATTTACTTA
>NC_056727.1:58071951-58084451 GCF_019279795.1 Protopterus annectens | reverse complement strand
CAACACACAGGAGGGGGGATGTGCCTGACATGACTACAGAATATAAGTATTGCTATACTGCATTTGGAGTAATGTTGGTTTAACAGGGTGTGTGTGGATATGGCTGTCCTACATGTTTTAATACCTGTCATGTCAGTGCTATGTTTATGAGGAAACCCCCATCTGTAGGGTCATATGCAGACTGGGCAGTGTGTGGTGCCTTTTGTTTCTTGTGTTACCCATAGAGCACCTATCTGTGAACTGCAGAAGCATAGTGTGAGGACTGCAGTCAGTACATGGTGACAGCCATGACAGTTACTGACTTCATATCCCTCATAGGACATTTGTTGCAACAAACCCTGTTAAAACCATAAATGTATGAGGTTATCACAGCAACATGTCAATATTGGCCTTGTGTTTGTGCCTCCAGCCACAACTCTGTCAACCTTTGTACATATGTCATGCAGTAAGAGATGCAAATGTTCTGTACACCGTATTTATTGACATCATATTTGATAACAAGCCAGTGAGATATCAAACTGCCACACATGTAATGTATAGTAGGGGTTATATTTGAGGACATAATCTGGGCATTCTGTGGTTGTGTATACAGTACTGAGGTCTGTATACTTATGGTGATTATCAACAATGTGTGTATTGTGAATATGTACCTTGGCCAGTGGACAGACTGTGGTAGATGTCATTCTTCTTGGTCCTATTTTATCTGATGTTATATGCTGCTCCACTGTATGTTACCCTATTGGCTTACATGTTTGTAGGGCCAAACACACACATGTCCCATACCACAGACAGGCATCAAACCACACTGTGAAGCGGCCAAGTATATGGAGGGTTAGTGTGTGAGTAGCACATATGAGGATGGTGTTGATCAGATAGTCCATATACTGTAATATTATGCTAGCTTACCATATGTGGCTGTGGCTATGATCACATTGGTTGTGGTTATGTACTTTCACACAGGTGTCTGTAACTCTGTGCTGTGACATGCCTGTAGAGCCTGCTATATATGCAGGTACATATGTATCCCCCATAGGAAATGTAGGCCAGTGATGTGGCAGTCTGTCTGTAGCCTGCACAGTGCTTTGTTACATGCCTAGCAGCTTGGTGTACTTACCCAGTGAGATGTTATGTCCAGATACTTGCCAAATGTACTGCTGCCTGGCCACCATAATAGTTATGTATGTCAGACAAAGCAGTGGGATGCTGTACAGATGTATGTTACTAACTAGTGGGTAGTATGTGGCTATGCCACCTCTCTACCAGTGATTATTATGTGTCAGGGCAGACAGGGGTGTGTGAATGCATAACCTATGGGGGCAAATGTATACCAGTATTTACGTGATATACCCATCTACATGGCTGTTAACATCCACATTGTCAGGCTTGATCCACATGTCTTGCATTAAGGGGCTCTGTGTATACCTCTGGACTGACCAGAGTGTGTCAGACTGTCCACATATATACTGGCCATATCTCTGCTGTAGTTCACAGGATCATTGCTATGCTAGCAGTGGTACTGTACTATGATGTCCTTAGGATGTCTGTCAGTAGCCAATAGCGTACATGTTAAAAGCAGATGTAACCTCCCACACACATGTCTGTGAAGACAATCCGTATTACAGTAGCAATAGTCTACAAATATACCTGCAATACATACCTGACATCCCCTTGCACTAAGAGGTTGGGACTATTGAGGCTGAGGTAGGGCTCCATTCCATGTTCAGGACATATGGTGAACATATATGTATATATAATTATATATATATATATATATATATATATATATATATATATACCAAAAAGGAGCAAAACTGAGAAAATTCAAAGTGAACTGGACAACCAGGAAAATGTAAAATTTTATTTGAGTGCTTTCATCAATATGCACATAGACATATGGACATACATAGATGGATATGTGTATATATATATATATATATATAAACACTCAGATATATACATATGCAGAGCAATATATGTCTAAACATATACAAATAGAGATGCATATGCACATATACGTATGGATATCTACATATATATTGACAGTAATAGGTATATCAGAATAGATATGTATGCGCACATAGTTATAGATATCTACATATATATCCACATAAACAGGCATATCTGTACACATAGGCTGTGCATACATATATAGCTATATATACATGTATCTATATATGCATATATATATATATATATATATATATATATATATATATATATATATATATAGATTCACTTTATAATCCCAAAATTTTGAGATCATAAAGCTGAAACCTGACAATCCCGAAACCCCAGAAGTGCAAATTTTAAAATTGCAAACACTACACTAGCTATATACCACACACACAAATACACACAGCTTCCCCAACACACAAACACTCAAACCTACACTACATACAAGCAGGGGGGCAAGCCCCCTGCACCCCACCAGATTAATATACTAACTTCATGGTCACACTACACAGACACACAAAAATACCACCATACAAGCTACATTCCCCTCGCACACACAAATCACAGTAATCAAACACACTGACACACACACTAAAGCCCATAATCAAAACACTTAAACATAAATACTTACCTGAACTTCCAGCTATCCCTTCACACAGCGCAACACCAGAAATGCTACTTGAAAATCTCCGTACTTCAGGATTTTGAAATTCATGTTTATGGAGTTTTGAACTTTTGAGCTTTTAGCTTTATAATCTCGGGATTCTGAAATTCGGTATTTCAGAATTTCCGAATTATAATGTGTTTATATATATATATATATATATATATATATATATATATATATATATATATATATATATACGAAGAGATGTACACATGGCCATATATATGTTGCACTATACAGATGTTTATACAGATATATGTATGGGTATATATGTGTATGTACATGTAGACATATACTGACCTATTATATGAATATATCTATATTCTTGTCATGTGTAAACCTCATGGTTGTTTATACCCTCCCAGATGTATCTCACCATATGTATCTGCTATGTGTACATTATGATAAAACAACATATGTGATGCAACAGCCATATTAATAACAAGTACTACACAATTGTGGAAGTAAAGACAATTGTTCAATACTACTCAATATGTTTATTGACAGATATATTGGTAAAACAACAGCTGCCTTCACAGTGGTCATGATGCAGTGGTCAAGTGTTGTGACTATAGTGTATAGGGTCCTGGGTTCAGTACCTGCAAGGGCTGTTCATTTTGTGGCTTGGCAGAACAAGGGCTGTTGGATACAGAGTGGTTAAGGCAATTTTGAGCAGTTTTAACCAGTTTTGGGTGAGTTTGCATGAAGCTAAGCAGTGCTAAGCTATGGGTAAATGTACAGGCGGTTACACAGAGTAGGCTTTGCTTACCAGTGTGCAAGTCAGCTCAGCTGTTATATTGCAGCAATGTTGATACTTGCTATGCACGGCTTAGCTCTGGTAACCAGTTCACACCACCCAGTCTGATAACATAGCAGGGTAATGACATCTGTAATAAGTGTACGTAATGCCATGTACAATACATGCACCTATGTGCTGTCATTACAGTAGCAAGGGGTGTGAGTGCCATGTGTGGGACACAGATGTATATGAGGCCTTTACAGCACTGTTATCCATGTGAATGTGTTACATACAGGGGTAGTAGCCCAGGGTACATGTTGTCACACTGGCATGTAGTATATCATGGTGGTACTACTGTTGACTGTGCTTACCCAGGCAAGATCAGAGTGCTAAATGTAGTACTGACAACAGGCACACCTGCAGGCATAGCTGGACTATGAGGCTTTTATATCCCTGGTGTGTGAGCTGTATCAAAGTATATAACCCTTAGTGCGTAATGGTCTGACATGTGGAATGTAACTGTAGGCTACCATCTGTACGGCAAATGTTAGTGAGGGCTTCTGACATGTAGTTATGGCATACATATTGTTGTCAAATGTCTATCTGTCAACACACTCATGCTACTGCATAGCTACTTGCCAAGCTGATGACTGTCAGTCCTTGTAGAGATGTGCAGATGGCAGGTATCCAACTGGGATATGTACAGGCAACCTAAGCTTGATTGACACTGACATGTCTGCTCAGCTGTGTAAGAACTGGCATATATTGGAGATGGCACCCTGTACGCACCACATGCCACATGTACCTCCACTACACTACCACAGTCAACAGAACATGCTTGGGTACAGGTCTCCATCACAGACACTAACTATGTGTTGTAATGTATGTTGCATACATGTCAACTTGATCATCTAAGTGGTTATGTGCAGGAGGCACCCATTGGATTGGCTAATGCATGTCATTCTCACCCTGAGGGTCATCACAGTAGTGTCTGTCGATAGATTGCCTGCTGCCACTTGGCAGGTGGCAGAATACCACTGTACACACAACCCCAACACAACCCATCTCTCCTTGGACAATAGCTAGGTACACAGCTATGACCACCTGCAGTGATGCACACCTGTACTGACACATGCGTACGTGTGCATGATTGACTATAGCAGTGTCTGTGTTAGCACAACTGTACTTGGGAATTCCATGAGGGCCTTCACAACCACTGCAACACCCACTGCCATAGCCAGTTGTGGCTGCTGCTGTGTAGAACATTATATGTACCCTGTTAAGCTCCTCTCCATACCGACTACAAGAGCCTAGCACTACCAGCACAACAGTGTTGTACAAATGGGTTGATAGGCATGGGATACCCACTGTGTTTTGGCAAGTGTGTATGTGTGCATGTCCATATATCTGTAGGGTACAGTATTCTGAGGCCACATACTATTACAATACCCATTGCCACACTTTAGTACAGATAGTGTTGTTGCCCATAGGTGAGGCATGACAACACAACACCCTAATATATGTGTGGCATGTGCATTAGATTTGATATCCTTGTAGTACAACTGTTGGAGTATACTATGAGTTTTATCGCAGTCCTGGCCAATGTGTGATGGTGGGTATGGCAGAGTCCAAACCAACCAAGTTCTATGCGTGGGGGAGATGCACGGTCCAAACCAAATGCCACAAAACAACCAAGTAGACCAGCAAAAGCAAAAGTGGAGGTAAAAAGTAATCCTTTATTGAATACAGACCGGTTTCGGCAAGTGTTGCCTTCTTCAGTGTGGGACAAAACAACAAAGTCCCATCCATCAAACATTATATAAGAATGTTCAGCCAATGAGCCAACAAACATCATAAATATTAATGATATGATAAAATGTAGCCATAACCCAAAATTATAATAATTTGGAATGGCTAAAAGCTGACTGAATACATTGCTGAACCATCACAAAGACCTTTCAAAACCCCCAGAATGACCCAGACCAACCAATGTAAGAATTGCAATGAACATGTTTTCCATGATAGAGTGTATGTTTAAAAGAAATACATGAGAAAATGCATCGCATGTATAGTACGAGTGTCATCATGGGTTTCAGGGAGTACAATATCTACTGGGGGATGTGGGTGCTGTGTACACCCAGTATATGTCCCATGTACAATGTTATGGTTACCACTGTCACCATCAACCATACAGGTAACTGATACCACAATACAAGCAAGTTATGCATGTGCTATGTGCAGCCTACCTGTAACACATTGGACACACGGTCAAGTTAGCAGTGATAGGCCATGGTCTCTCAGATGTGGGTCTGCCTGTTATGTGTCTGTCAATGTGTATATGAAGGTATGTCACTATGTATTGTCCATATACATGCATTACATCCCCCATTAGCATACTGTACATGTCTGGGGATGTTCTGCATGTAACATGTAACCTGGGACACACCTCACCCTAAACACTCTTTGGTGTGTGCAATGTAAGCCACACACTTCAGTATCTCTATATACCTAGGTAGGGGTCTCGTCCTAGTGTTGCCAAATAACAGTGTGCGTGTATGTGGGTGGGCCTACATCAGGTTGCAGGGTATACACGTCTCAGCGGTTCACCTGTCCATGTGGCACAGACAATAAACATTATACTAACCTGTGACATGTGTTCAACTGTACCCCAGATATGTCACAGCCATGGTGTCACCACAGTGCCATACCCCGTTGTGGAATATGACTGCAGACCATCCTTGTGCTGACACATGTACATCTACAACACAAATGGATAACATTATAGAGACCACAATCAACCAGTGTTACTAACAGCTATAATGCATCATTGCTGGATGGCTACACTACCTGACATATATGCATTACACTTTATTCCATGCAACATGTTACACTGCAGTACTATAGTACACTGTAGTACAGTCACTGTGTGCATTAGAACCATATTAGCCTGTCTCTGCATTGATGATATGGATGACAGAGATGTGGCACAGGTATCATCATATGCATAGGGCATCCTCGTGCTGGCACATGTACACCTACAACACAAATGGATAACATTATAGAGACCACAATCAACCAGTGTTACTAACAGCTATAATGCATCATTGCTGGATGGCTACACTACCTGACATATATGCATTACACTTTACTCCTTACAACATGTTACACTTCAGTACTGTGATACACTGTAGTACAGTCACCGTGTGCATCAGAACCATATTAGCCTGTCCCTGCATTGATGGTATGGATGACAGGGATGTGGCACAGGTATCATCACATGCACAGGGTGTGTTGTTGGTTTGCCAGAGGCCAAGGGTGGGCCATAGATTTGACACCATGTGTGTGGGTGAGGCATGAACTGAGATGACCTGGGCATGGTGATGTGGTGTGAGTAGGTATGGGGTTGCCCTAGGTGTGTTTGTATAGTGTGTGGGTATGCATGCACACAATTCTGCCATGTGGCTGCCTTACACAGGTGTTTATGGACAGCTGCAGACCGTACCTGGCAGGGTGTGCAGTTCACTGCCTCTGGCCACAGATGTGGACTGTGCCTGCCAGGGGTTACATGGGCATGTCCGGGTACAGGCCTCAATGTGCTACTCTCACCTGATGATGACAAATGTCTGCTGGAACCAGGTTCTTCCTGGGACTGGCCAGGACCACGTGCTCATGGCCTGCTGTGTTGTGGTGTGGTGTGGACAGTGCCCCCTGCACTGCCTGGGCTAGTACTGGCACTATGGGAGTCCTTTGGTGTCTTAGCATGTCCACGTTGACTGCCAGCTGTTGGTGTTGCTGGCCTACGTCCACGCGGCAGTTGCCGCACCATCAGCACACGTTTAATAATGGACATACCACTGCTGATGAGGGCTAACACCTCACCATGCCATCTATCCATGAGCTCCGTATAAGCATGGTTGGCACCATACATTTCACGGACGTTACTGGTTACAGATGTGAGAGCAGTCCTCTGCAGCCTCAGGCCCTGTCTGGTGTAACATTCCATACGTGCCTGCACCACCATGACAGCCTGCTGGTACCAGCTATGTCACCTCTGCTTGGAGCATGATGTCCAGCAGCCCTACCATGAGCACCCTGGGACATCTGCCTATGTGTTGCCCTGCTGGAAATCCAGCTATGCCTACTGTGACCAGACACAGTAGGCATGGTTACCCCACTTTCCTGTGCACTGCCACCAAACGCCAGCTGTCCATCTGCTATGGCTACTGGTGATTGGGTATGTATAGGCACTGAAACTGTGTGTGGGGTTGGGGTGGGTAAAAGAGGGATGTCAAATGATGGTGCAGTGTCGGCCTCTGACAACCCCACCTGTGCCTCAACAGTACTATCATCATCTTCGGTGTCTGTATGGACACCAACATCAGATTGCATAGGACCCTGACGCACCTCGCCACCTGTGTGGGAAAAGAATAAACACACTTTAAAACCTGTACAGCATTGCATAACAGTACACACACACACACACACACACACACACACACACACACACACACACATACACACACACACACACACACGCACACACCACCGCAATACCTACCTATCCGTGACTTTACAGACAGTCCCACGTATATGTCCATGTGTACCCCACCCTCATCACACTTGGTAACATACACACATTGATACCACTGATTAACATATCAGTCCTCTAAATGCCTACACAAGCGATCACAACACAAGACCTGTTACTACATTACCTGCCTGACCTGTGTGTAGTGGATTTAGATGGCCTCACTGCTGTCATTCAGTGTTCACCCTTTATATGTCCGGACATCATGAACATGGCCCCTATGTGTGTGGGCTACTAATTTCAATCCATAATATCACGCACTGGTATGTCATGTGTATGTAATGCTCAGTACATCCCAGATATGCTGCTCAATCAGCCTATCATGGGACAACTGTAATATATGGATACACTCCCTGGTGTTGACTAGTACTTCCCCAATGCATTTGTAGTGCTGCATATGTGGGTTGTAGGTGACCTCTCTGATGAATGCGATATTAAGGGTGTACCTGGTGTCTACCTTCCCTCTCAATGCCTGTTCCATGCTACAGACCATATTATACTATCAGCTGTCCTGTGATTACACACATGACAAGTATTCCTGGTGTGTAATGTGGCAGTCCATGTCCATGGACTGCATGATCCCAGAGGGAGATACTGCTGTATGCATACTCCACAATCACACATGTGCATACATGGCCAGCCACACAAACACACACACATGCACACACGCATCCTACATGCATCAACCTCCCTCCACTTCACCAGAGTGACCCTACAGACAAATTAATTAACCACCAGGATGCACACACACACACACACACACACACACACACACACACACACACACACACACACACACACACACACACACATATAGATGAGGTTGCACAATGATAGTACACACAGTCCTTCTATTAGCCATCTGTCAACATGCATAACATATGGTACCCAACAGCATGCAGTGCAGCTATAGTCAATCCATGCTAGCAACAGTATACATGTGTGTGATGCATGTGCTGTGTCACTAGGTGAAGCCCCTTCCCCTGGATACCACTGCACCCATGTACACAGTATTGCTGTGTACCTGTTCTGTACCCTGCCATGTACTGTATACCACACATCACAGGTGTACAGCCCATTGCTGAATATGTACTACTGTGTTGGTTATGTCAGGTTTAATGCTCACAGCCCCTATGTTTTCCAGCAACACATACTTGGGATGATATGTGGACAGATGTCATTTGTGAATGCCTGATGTCTGATTCACAGCTCTCAACATCAGCAGACCATGTATGACAAATCCAATACTCTTACACTGACAACCATCAGAGCATAGTGTACACATCCTTATTGATATGACTCACCCATCCTTGATCTGCTATGGGACCACATCACCACATATCTTAACAGTACATGAGCCCAATATGTGACATATGTCCTGTACTTTCACATGCAGTGTCTACGGAATGTATTAGGTGTGCGGATGCTGACCACGATGTATACACACCACGCGGGCATATGTGTGCACACCCTTATCAAGAAGGTTTGTCGTACCTCTTGTTGTGTGTACTACAGCAGTCACTACTCCTGGCAGGGCTATACCAGCGTGAGCCATCTGCATTTGCCAGTGTGTGTTCAGTCTGCCCTACACATGTCCCCCTAATCTGCATGATTGCAAGGTCTACTCATGTGCACACCCCTTGGTGTTTACACACTGCAGTCACTATTGCGGTAGGGGTAGGGTTACAGCTGCCACAGGTCCTGAACCTGACTATGTGCAGATACAGCCATTCTTAGCATCCTTAGGATCCCTGCTGTAGTGCACTGGTGTGTCATGCTGACAGCCCCCCTTTCAGCCTTTTTGCATATGCACGACAAGTAAGCCTTACACACGTGTGTCACTTTGCAGTGTCCCATTAACTGAACACCACATGTTACAGCGTAGTCCCAGCTGATAATGTGGACCACTGTAATGCCTTATTCCATAGAGTATCTCTGCAGCAGTTGCCATTGATCCCCCCGGGCTGCAGCAGCATGCCGACAGGCATTGTGAAGCAGGTCAGAACAGTGACGCCGGACCTGCTCATAACTGCGGTTGTGCAGTCCAATATCATTGACCCTGTGGACTAGGTGGTTCCACAGGGTGGTCCGCTCCTGCTGATCATGGGTGGCCCGGCCAAACAGGATCGCATAGTGCTGTATTAGTTCATTCAGCAGGATTTCAATCTCAGCTGCTGTGTGGGCTGGCAGCCTTCCATGACATATTGTGCCTGAAAGACATAAAGATGGACCCAGGTGTGAGCAAGTCATGCAGCAAGGTTACAAAGTTCTTAATACACATCACTGTCACCCCCCCCCACTATATCAGCAACAACAAACTGAACACACAACTCAATAGGTATGGCTACAGCATACTTCCACGTTTTGTGCAATGTGTTTGTAGCCATATTACCTGTGTGGGCACTATCATTGCTGGTCTGTTACAGACTATTCACCTGCATGCCACTGTCAGGGCTATAATGGTTCCATATATGCCTGTGGTATGCTTGCTATGTGTTTGCTGCACATCTGATGTTCTGTGTTATTGTGGATATCTATGCATGCTGTTGGACATGTTCTGGGATTGTATAGACTATTACTACCGACATATGTTCTATAACAGTGACACAATAGCATGTATATGTACTATTGTCTAGCAGAACCACCTCTCCAAACTCATCTGCCCATGTTACCAGGCCACATCACATGTGTGACCTAACCTGGGGCCTCCTCATGTACTGGTTCAGCAATGCCATCAGGTGGAACAAACCCAGGGGATGTTGCCCCCCCCCCTGGGGACACACACAGACATGTTCCTGTCCCCTGAGGTCAGGTCCAGGGTTTGTTCCATAACGGGCTGAACAGACACATGTGGGATGTGCTACATCACCTTGTGGCACCCAGTACACATTAACAGGGCCCACATGCTCCTCCTGCTCAGCCTCCAGGCCAGGCATCTTTTGGACGTGGACTGCTCTTGTGAGTAGCAGTGGGTGGGAGGCTTGTTCCCATTGTGTCCATATTGGGGCCCAAGGGGCGTCCACATCACAGACCACACACACCATCCAGGGTGTTTACCCACCACATATGTCACATACCACCCCTGTAGGCTGTCCTCTATATCTACCAACCATGACCACCTCCACAACTATACATGCCATACTTCCCCATATTCACATTCCATACTACACAGACAAGGGCAATGTGGTCCTAGCAAGGGGTTCACATGTGACATACCCATCCATGTTGCACAGACTGACAGCTGTAGATATCTGTGTGTGTTGCTATGTGTGCTGTTTCCTCACACATAGCATGCAATACTGTAGTAATATAGGGGACATGTATTTACATACATATATATTTACGTATGTGTTTGTATATATGTAGACGTGCATATAGGTATATATCTATATATGTGTAGATATATGTGATGTATATATGTGCTCATATATATGTTTACACATGGGTATCTGTTTATTTGTGGATATATATACATATATATATATATATATATATATATATATATATATATATATATATATATATATATATATATATATATATATATATATATATATATGTATATACGTATACATATGTATATTTGTACACATATGCATACCTATATGTGGGATACATTCAGACATCAGGTCCACAATCTCACAACACCTTCCTGCACAGCTGCACTGTTCTGCCTTGCTACAACACAGACAGGTGCCACATATGGACACAGCCTGACATTAGGGGGTTATATGTAGGGCCAGATTGCTGCAATGGACTCTATTGTCCTTAACAGTTGTTCAGCTGAACATCATTACTACAACACCTGAAGGCACATATAAATCATTCCACATCATCTATCCCATTATTATGGCCCTAGTACTATGGTCAGTTACATACATATATACTTCACATACCTGTTCTGGGAATGCAGACTCTTGTGGATGTTTTTTTTTTCTTTGCCTTATATGCACATTCTCTTCTCTCTCTCTCTTTCTCACTCACTCACAGTCTCTATCCAGTAAATGGAATGAGCTGCTTTGCATAGATTGCAGTATGGAATTTGTAGCTAATGCACATGATTAGGTGATGGCCTCTGCAGCAATCAGTGTCCTCCACTTGCTACCTGCATGCAGCATGCTGTGTAGTACTTCCAGTTACCAATGTCATGGTAACCAACTACTATAAATCCCTACATCATGTGGGCATGGTCCCTTTACATTTCCTGTATGATGGACATCCTTCCTGTGTGTGGGCATCAGTGTTACAGACAGCAGGTAGCAATACCTCTTACAGGAGAACCTGCGCACTCAGGCCAACTACATATTTGTAAGAGGTTCCAGAACTACAGACAGAGTGTGAGTAGTGTTGTATGCATTGTATAGCACTAGTGTTACAGGGTTTATGTGTACATACTAGTTTAACTTGGAATGCAGTCTGTCTGCATAGCTCTCAACTGTGGTCCTATCCTCTTGATGGCCAGAGGTGTGCCTATTATGTCTGTCCACCACACAGGTCTTGTGTCAGATATATCACTGGCAGTGTGTGTGTTGAGTGCTATCAGTACATGGCTA
>NC_056727.1:58064451-58069451 GCF_019279795.1 Protopterus annectens | reverse complement strand
ATGGACACGTGTGCAAAATGGACAGCGAAGTATGGGATGATATTGTTTTTTGGGATCAGATTGCCCTTTTTTTTTCAGGTGAGAGTGGGATGTTGGGGAGGGATAGTAGGTATATTTGGGGAGTTAGGTTAGGAAGGTTAACAGACAAGACAAACAAGATGCATACAGGGGTGGTATATGACACATGTGGGGGTAAACACCTTGATGGGAAGGGGTATTGGGAAATCGGAAGCCCATGAGCCCCCTAGTGGAAACAATGGGACTGAGATCCCCACCCATGGGCAGTCACCATTGCACCTTTACAGCCCCGAAGGTGGCTGTGCTCGGGGCTGAGTCAAAGAGCCAGGCCAACCCTCTAGTCAAGACATGTGGCCCTTGAGCTGGTGTAGAAGATCTCCAAACTGCTGATTGAGCTCTCTAGCACCACGACCCAGACCTGGTGATGGGTGACAGCTTCCTGTCTGTGCCCATTCCCAGTGGAGGGTGAGCCCCTTTCCCTGTGGCAGTTCCACCTGAAGACAGAGCTGGACCAACGGACAAGGAGGTCCTGAATAGGGCGTGCTGGTGCCCGGTGCCATGGCCGGCTGAGGTGGGACAGGTGGGTCCGCTGGGACCCACATTCCCATACGTGCTATGGTGTTTATGGTGTATGAACATATGTGGGTTAGTAATAGTCAACACATTCCAGGGTTAGGTATAACAGCATGCATAGATAAGATATTACCATTAACCCAGACACCAGATACTGAACAGTTGCATAGCAAATGGAACACATGCTATATGGGACCACAGTGGTAATAACAACAGCATGTAGGTACATTGATGGCACCATGCCACCAATGTTGGAGTATTTCAGCATAGCACATGCATAGAAACAAGAATGAAAAAATACTGCCAGGAACCACCACGATAAAATAAGAATCCAGTTTATTTTAAAACAAACATGCATAGAAACAGATTTAAATAATTATCAACCAATAGGTCATATGTCCCAACATAACAGTGAAGTCATCACATACCAGTTTGGTGGGTATTTAGTTTATTGTTGGAGATATGGAGAGGGGGAGAGAAAGATGTCAATTAACAACTAGTATATTCCTGTAGTTCACATTACTTTCCTAGTCAGTGCTGTTATCTGTACCTTGCAAGTATTACTACACTACACTTTTGCCTAAGTTTGGACAGTGATATGGCTGTCGTCATCTGTATACATGAACTGGTTTTTCCTGCAGTATACACCTCTTACCTGGTATACCTGTGGACGAAATGTTTGTTAACACTAACTGTTTCTACACATACTCCCAGATTGCAGGTTGATGTTGTGCACATATCTGTTCATCTCTTTCTGCACAGACTCTGGCCATGTTTTGACTACATGCAGGTGAACCGGGACATATCTAGACTATTGCCCTCTTCAACCTTTAGTGACTTACAACACTCTTATACAGGATTTCCTACACAGTTATATTATGTAGCACAATGTGGGTGACAGTGATCAATGATACCTTATTATTCAGAGCAACTGCAACACTCACAATTCCATACAATACCAGAGTAAACAGTACCAGTACAGGGTATCAAGCTTTTATTTCTCAGCACAGTCTTCATATCCAATGTACCTGTGGGAGCAATGTTTGTTAACACTACCTGAATGTTGCCACACAAAGCACCAGATTACACATTAGTATTATGCACATAGATCTCACTCTGTTACTGTACACACTCTGGTCACAGCTTGACAACATGGGGGTGTAGATAGGACATTCTTGGCTTATTACTCTTATAACAGTTTTGGGAGTTGCTAGAGTGACAGGTTTGTTCTCATAGATGTGTGGCAATCAGTTGTATTCCCTGTTTGCTGCCTAAACATCTGGAATCATCCCACTGACTTCCCAGGGGGACAGGCAGCAGATATGGGCCCATATACTGGACATTCTGGTCTTATCTGTGCAGTTGTGGGGTATGATTCTGTATGCAGCCTACTTCCTCTCCCAGGATTCAGACCATGGCTGTGTCTGCTAAAACTAAAACACTGTCCATCACAGTTGCATGTGCTATATAGATATTGCTGTATATCTCCTATCTGCTTTCTGTCTTATAATTCTCCTTTGGTTTTACATTCTGACCTTGTATTACAACACTCTTATATAGGATTTCCTAGACAGTTATATTATGTAGGAAGGTGTGGATGACAGTGATGAGTAATGCCTTATTAATCAGAGCAGCTGTATAAGTCACAATGCCATACAATACCAAAGTAAACAGTACCATCACAGGATTCTTTTATTTCTGGGCATAGTATTTGTATCTGACAGACCTGTGAGAGCAATGTTTGTTAGCACTACCTGAATGTTGCCACACACAGTACCAGATTCAACATTACTATTATGCACATACATCTCACTCTGTTACTGTACATACTCTGGTCACAGCTTGACAACATGGGGGTGTAAATGGGACATATGTGGCTTATTACTATCATAAGACTTTGGGGAGTTGCTAGTGTGCCAGCTTTGTTCTCATAGATGTGTGTTAATCAGTTGTATTTCCTTTTTGCTGCCTATATGTCTGGGATCATCCCACTGATTTCCCAGGGGGACAGGGTGACAGGCAGCAGATATGGGCCAATTTACAGGACATTCTGGACATATCTGTACAGTTGTGGGGTATTATTATGTATGCAGACTACTACCACTCCCAGGATTTGAACCATGGCTGTGTGTGCTAAAGATACAACAGTTCATGCCTCAGTTGCATGTGCTATTTGGATTTTGTTGTCTGCGTTTGCACTGTTTTCTGTCTATGTGTCTCTCAGTTGTACTAAATGACCTCGGGGGATTACACCAGTCATATACAGACATTCCTACACATTTTATTTATGTTGCACAGTGTGAGTAACAGTGCTTAATACAACAATACTATTAAGTGATTGCAAATCTACATTACCTTAAGATACCTAGGTATACACATGTAGTCCAGCAGTTAGACCTTTACTGTCAGGCTATTATGCTTTTATTTACATACAAACTATATGAGACTCTTTCTGCCATATTCTCCAGTGTATGCAGTACTTGCCTTAAATAATACAGGTTTTATACTGACAATTACCTTACTACTACTTTAAGATTCATTTCCTATAACAGTACATGCAGGAGTATTACTAACCTGCCTCACGTTGCAGCTTCTCCAGGACACAGCCATGGGCCAACTGATTCGCAGCCCACTCACTTGCCGCTGTGAAGGACATAAGAGGAATATTTAGCCATACCTATCCATAATATACATGAGCTGGCAATTATTACACATGTAGTGGAGTGATAACTACATACAGCTGGGACAGTCCCTGCCATCCTAGCCTTTTGGATCCACTGTTCGAAGAGATCCTTTTACGCTGCTTCAGGTTGGCATAGTGATGTCTGACCTTTACACTAGTTTGCGGTATGCCAGTGGCACTGGTGCAGTCACGGGCGAGATGGTCCCAGGCTTCCACCTTTTATTGGGAACCCTGGTACTGGCCCTGCTGCAGTCTCTGCTCATGGTCTTTGACAAGGAGTAATGCCATGACTCTGGACTCCTGGATGTCCCAGTGCTGCGCCCAGAAGCACACTCCCTCTCCCCTTTCTGCCATGGTGTCAGCAAGGGGAAGCTACAACCAGTTATGAGATGTATTCCCACCTGTTGGGTTTAAGTAGGGCCGAATTCCCACACTTTGTTGTGATTGGCCGGTTTTGAAAAGGTTACGCTATGGGCAAACCTGCCTACCTAAGGTTGGCATTGTTTAAAGGGGTATACTACTGGGTACATTGAGTTAGCTGGCCTACACATTGCTTACACCTCCTAAGTTGGCCTGTGCAATGCTTCGCATTGCTTAAATTTGACTTTGCATTATATTTGCTTTTTGGCATTGATTTATTATTCATTACATCTTATATATATGTCTAGTATCCATGATTCATGTTTAAGTACACTGTATGGGGTCCTTGTGTTTAGTAGGGACTTCAACACTCTATTACATTTACACCTCACATCTGGGTGTACTTCAGTACTCCAGTTCAGATATTTCTGTTATGTAGTAGGTTATAGAACGTATGACTGTATACTAATTCCTTTCACATGTTCAGTTTTATTTTACTATATTGAGGGTTTTTTTGCTGATACCGCACTATTATGTACTGCTGTGATGGCTTGGTGATTAATAGTGTAAAGGGTCCTAGGTTCAAGACCAGCAAGGCTGTTCACTTTGTTGCTGGGCAGTACAGCGGCGGTTGGATACAGATTAAGGCACTTGTAAGTGGGTTTGTGTGGGTTTGCACGAAGATAAGCAATGCTAACCTCCAGTTAAATATGCTTACAGGGAGTTAGCTTCAATATTGCTTAACCTGTGTGCGCATTGCTTACCCCCACTTAAACAGGCTTAAACCCACTTACTAGTGCTTACATATGCTTACTCCCTGTTACTACTGCTTAATAGTGCTTACACTTCCTTACTAGTGCTTACTCCTACTTACTACTGCACTAATTTAGACAGTAACGTCTAATTGTTCTGGGGAAGGTGGGGGATTTGGAAGCTGTATGGAGTTATTCATTACACATTTTATCTTCCATTTGTATCCATGATTTCTGTGTACATATGCTGTATGGGGCACATGTGATTATCTGTGGACTTTGCAACATTATGACACTGACACCTCACATCTGCATTTAATGCAATACTCCAGTTCACAAATATATGTTATTTAGTAGGTTATACAACTAAAATATTGGTCATAATGTGATTTGACATGGAAAATGGAATGTGCTAGATTGGGACTCGAACCAGGAATGTCTGCTAGTAAGGTGAATGCTCTGCCTACAACACTATTGCTATACTGCTTCATTTGCATATATCATCCATGTTATCCTCTTCAGCCATTTAATTTGCATTAACCATAGCTAAGCGATGGGCAAACTCGTGCACCTATGGTTAGCTTTAATCGGATTCATAAAAAAAATGGCATGTT
>NC_056727.1:58021951-58059451 GCF_019279795.1 Protopterus annectens | reverse complement strand
CATGGTTTGAAGCATCCACCTGCACAACAACATTGTTGTGGTAATCTTGACTGGCTAACATAGGGGGTTCTTCCAAAGCTCCTTTAAGCTTTTGGAATGCCTGCTCACATGCTGGGGTACATTCCACTTTGCCTGGCCTGTTTTTCCTCATCAGGGTTGTGAGGGAATCAGCTATTTTACTATAATTGAGAACAGACTTTCTATTATACCCCACTGTCCCCAAAAATACACTCACCTGCTTTTTAGAAATGAGGCATGTGACACCCCTGTATAGGACCAGTAATCAAGTAGCCTCAATCCTCAGCACTAGCACCAGTGGGAGATGTACACTTGGGAGGATGACAAATACACACACAGTAAAGTGCAATTTCCCTTAAGAGCACACATAAACCACAGTCAGTCTGAGACTGGTTTCTCCCTCTTTCTCCAGAACCACAATAAGACTCCCCACTGGCACAGCTATAGGGTTGAGATCTTAGCTGAGTGGCCAAACCAAGATCTCCAGTACCCTCTCTGTCCAACCAGTGCTTCATGTCCCTGCCAAAGTAGCTGACACACAAACTCTTTGAGATTTGATTTATATTGAAACACACACACACACACACACACACACACACACACACACACACACACACACACACACACACACACACTCCTGGAAAAGGCTGGCACAGGTTTAGTAGCTATGCCCCCTTCTGCCCATACTATAAGGTAGTTTCCACTGCCATCAGCCACTACTTATCTGTTACTTTAAGGCCCTTAGCAAAGGGTGTCTAATATTACTATGTAATGTTACTATTAATCCAAATGGTAGTCTGACCAAGAGCAAGGCTATTTAAGAGTGCCCTGTACAGTGTCACCATATAGATATGCAAGTACTCTAAGAGCTTAAATGTCTCTAAACAGACCAGCCACAGTTAAAAGGTTTAAATATATTTAATAATAAATAATAAAAGAACAAGACAATACTCAGTAGGTAATCAGTTACATCAAAGTTCAAAATCACAGGAAATATTTAAAACAGCATTGCAGGACAATCTCAGATAAATAAAGAAAACATCTAAGTTATGCTTTACTATATCCCTATCTGAATTTAAAAGAGTTACTATGCCCTAAAACTTACAGCAAGGCAAGTGCAGATGGTGGTCATGAGTGGATGTTCTTGTTAGGTCAAAGACAAAATACAAAATCCACAGTCCCTCTCTGATCGAGTTCTTAAATTAATATCAAATATGACTGCTGGGTTAGCTTGGATGACATCACTTTTTTGTCACCTGACTTCAGTTCCCAAGCTAAACCCCCTTTGTCAGAGACTAACAGAATTTTAGCATCTCCCTGTGAAAAATGCATACCTGTATCTGTCAGATGTTTTCAGATCCTGGATGTCATAAAACAATAAAACACTTCTACATCTCAAACCTAGTAATTACTTCTCTTTCAAGACAATACAAAAAACTTCTATCTCTAGACGTTGTGTCTGCTACTGCATTGAAACTGAAAGATAACATCTCTTTTATTACATGGTTATGAAACAATTTAATTTCAACTATTTTCTCTGAATTTTTTTTAAATTAACCTCCTGTGTTCCAGTCTCCATTAAACATATACATCTAAACAGTCAAAATAGTGCGAGCACATTCCTGTTCTATTCCAATAGGGCATGCTGTGGTTACATTTTAGCTCAGTACTTTACACACACTTCTGTATAAATCATATCAGTATTCACAAATTATATAGAATTATTTACAAAACTCCAGATAGCTGGGCTGGCAGTATTTCCTTGTGTCACAGAGCACACCATGTCTGAATGGCTTCCAGTTTGGCAAATTCTGGCCTGATCTTACCACTCCTTGCTCATTGTCCCTGGTAGGAGACGTCTGCCATATCACCTGTTACTTACTGGGCTTAATGGACAACCCTGCCCTTTGCAGTCTGCCCTGGACCCTCCTGACATGCCAAAGATGCTCACGCCAGGAATGGCTGTAAATGGCAATATCATCCAGGTAAGCAAGGTCATAAAATCCTGCTCCTGCTAGGGTATGATCTACCATCCTTTTGCATGTTGCTGGGGCATTTTTCATCCCAAAGAGCATCTTTGTGAACTCATATAATCCAAAAGGAGTTACAAAGGCTGACCTGTCTCTCTAGTAGTGGGAGTCAAGGCACCTGCCAGTAGCCCTTGGTTAGATCAATAGTGGTCAGATACTTAGCCCCACCCAGCTGCTCTAAGGCTTCATCTGTCCTAGGCATGGAGTAAGCATCTGAATCTGTGTGACTATTTAGTTTTATGTAGGCCACACATATCCTGGTGCTGCCATCCTTCTTTGGTACCAGCACCACCAGGGAGGCTCAGACTCTGCTAGACTCCTGGATTGCCTTGAGTTCCAACATTTCCTCTATCTCCTCCCTCAGAGTCTGTCTGACCCACTCAAGCATACTGTAAGGGGCCAGCTTAATAGGCCTTTAGGGTCCTGTATCCACATGGAGCTGCACCAGGTGGGTGCACCCAGGTTTCAAAGTGAACATGCTCTCAAACTCTTGTAGCACTGATTGGATTTCTCAAACCTAGGTAGGGGATAGCCACTGGGACATTGCTACCCCTTCCAATAAGGAATCAATCTGAGCATCACTGAGGAGATCAGTCACCAGATCCTGCACAGACTCCTCCTGTCATCCACTGCAAATACTCAGCACTAGGGCATCCCTATCATGGTAAGGTTTCATCATGTTAACATGGTACAATTTGTGGTCCTGCTTCCTGCCTAGCAGTTTTACCATTTAGTTAACATTACTGACCTTCCTTACCACTTTGAAGGGTCCCTTCCAAGCTGTCTGCAACTTATTTTGTCTGACAGGAATGAGAACCATAACCTGCTGTCCTACACTATACTCAGAAGCTTGAGCATTCCTGTCTTACCAGAACTTTTTCTGCTGTTGAGCTCCCTCCAGGTCTTCTGGGCAAAGCCCATGAGCTCCCTAAGCCTTGTCCTGAGGTTTAGGACATATGCTACAACAGACTCCTTGTGGTATTCACAATTACTCTCCCACTCATCATGAATCAAATCTAAAGACCCCCTTACCCTATGCCCATACAGCAACTCAAAGGGTGAAAAACCTGTGGATTCCTTGGGTACCTCTCTGCAAGCAAATAGCATGAGGGGCAAATATTTGTCTCACTCTCTCTTAATCTGGTCTACAAATGCCATAACATGGTCTTTAATGTAGAGTTTAAACTCTCCACAAGACCATTAGTCTGGAAATGGCAGGGGTGGTCTTTAGGTGCTTCACCCCATAGTGCTTCCACAGACAAGCCAGCAGGTCTGACATGAAATTGGCACCTCTGTCAGTCAGTATTTCTCTGGGGAAACTTACCCTGCTGAAAATCTCTAACAAAGCATATGCCACCTTCTCTGCCACAATGGAGGACAGAACAGCCATCTCAGAGTATCTAGTGGCATAATCTACTAACACCAGGATATACTTCTTCCCAGTGGAACCTGGGGTACTCAGAAGCCCCAGAATATCCATAGCTATCCACTGAAATTGCTCTTCATTCACAAGCAAAGACATCAAAGGAGCTTTGAGCTTGTCTCCTGCCTTGTCTACTTTTTGGCACTGCTCACAGGTCCTGCAGTACCCTGTTACATCCCTTGCAATCCCAGGGCAATAAAGTTCTGCATAATATGTCTCTTGGCATGCTTTATGCCCATATGACGTGCAAAAAGAATGTTATGGGCTATGGCTAGAAGTTCCAGATGGTAGACTCTAGGCACTACCAACTGTGGTATTAACTCACCCTTTAGCCCTCCCTCAAGGGTCTACTCTCTATACAGTAACCCTTTGTTCTAGTATGCAGATTCCCCCTTTCCTCGAGAATTAGGTGCCTCCTTAGCTACCTCCCTCAAGCCTTGTAATGTAGGGTCTGAAAGCTGAGCCTGTCTTAGCTCTACTTTTATGACTCTTCCCAGCTCCCCTTCGACAGGAAGTCTGGTATCATTGGACAGCTGTGCCTCACTATCAGCCTGGGTACTACAACTCACTTCTACCCTTGCAGTTGCTCTGTCCAAGGGAACATCAGTACCTACCAGAAGTTGTGGCTCACCTTCACCCTTATTGCCCAGGGTAGCTCCCTCCTTGAAATAGCCACCTTTCTAGCCCTGGCTTCAGACGTGGTGTCTCTCTGGGTCTCTCCAAGGATACCAGATACACATGCCTGTCTCCAAACCTGACTGTGTGTAACTGCATGCACACAAGGTACTGTAGTATCAAAATCATTCCCTATCAGGACATCTGCATGGATATCCTCAAATACACCTAATTGCTTGCTTCCTTTTCCACCCTCCTAGTCAAGGTGAACCCTGGACAAAGGCATGTGGAATGGGGTCCCTCCTAAAACTCTGACGGAAGTAGACTGCCCAAGCAAGTACTGTTCCTCTTTAACCACTGCAGGCTTCCCAATGGTTATGTCAGAGGCTGTAACTCTCTTAACAGTGACCTGTTTTCCATCCACTAAAATAGGATATTACCTGTGGTGATAGCTTGCTACCCCTGTTATTTCCAGACATCTAACCACTGGCATACTGTTATTCTCCCTTGCAGACTCCCTCACCTTTTATTCCCCACCTTGCCTCATTGTACATCTATATGATACATGACCCCGCTGGTTACATTTTAAACATTTAACCCTTGATCCTGGCCATGTATCTGAACTAGTGGCTTCACCTGTTACTGGTGGTCCATGTTGGGGTGGTTTAGGCTGGCCACCATAGGTTCCCTTATATCCATGTGCAGCACTGGGTATCCCTTTCCTGTGCAGTGATGCCCTGTTTGCTAAGTAGAGATCCCTCTTTTTCCCCAGCTCATCTGCAGAGTTATACTCTTGGTTTGCCAACCAGATTCTCATGCCCTCAGGCAAAGTGCTGAGGGCTTATTCCCTCACCTAAAGGTCTGCCATTCCTTCAAAAGTAGTGATCTGGCACCCACTCACCCAGCTATGAAAAGAAGTGCTTAACTCAGAAATATAATCACACACACTTTCATCTGCCTTGCTTCTATGCTCATGAAATATTTTTCTGTAAGCTTCAGGTGTTAACTTAAAACAGTCAATTAAACATTTCTTTACTTTTTCATAGTTTAAACAATTAATATCAGACAATTTAGAAACAGCAGTGACAACTTTAGCATGGAGTAAGGAGGTCAGGAACTGTACCCAGAGCACTTGGTCAGCATTATACTGTTTACATATACTCTCAAATATATGAATAAAACTATCAGAATGATCACCCTCTGTAAATTGTGGAAGAAATTCACTGACCTTTATTACTTCTAGGGTTTGGTTATTCCCTTCCCTGTTACCTCCTGATGATTCTAATTTGAAATGCTTAGCCTTCAGTTCAAGTCTCTTTAACTCTAGATATTTTTTTAAGTCATTTGAGGAGAGGGTAAACTGATCTGTTCCTGAGGGCTGCATCTCCCATCACTAGACTGGTTATACTCCTGGTTGCTCGTCTGAACTGTGATGAAGGCTGAAATAATTTTTTCTTTAGTCAGAATGGCATACAACAGTCCTTTGGCATCACACACCTCGGCCAACTGGTTCTTTGTCAGCTTGCCATAATCCTTTGCTGGCATCTTTGCCTTCTTTCCCTGACTAAACTAAATTACCAAAAAAAAACTGTTTTGAAATGAAACTCTGAATGTTTATGTATTTTATTTATTTAACATTTGTTGACCAGGAAAGTCTGACTAGGATGGAGCCTATTTTCAGCGGAGGTCCAAGAAAAAACACTCCAAACACATCTTTGGAATGTGGGAGTAAGCCAGAATACCCACAGGAAATCCACACAAACATAAGAATGACATTCAGACTCCACACAGAAGGCACCCCTTCAAAGAATCAAACCAGACAACCTCTTACTGTGAGGCAACAACCTTAATCACTGCACCACTGTGCATTTTCCTTGTGGCTGTTGAGAAGACACACCTTTAGTGATAACTGCCTATAGGCTACAGAAGTCCAATTAATATCCACACCACTGTTCACCAATATGTGACTTCCCCACTCTGGGACAGTAATCAAGGAGCCTAAATCTTCACCACTGACACTGCAGAGGGATGTTCACTTGGAATACAAGTGGATACACTCAGTATTTCCAGATGCAGACCTCTGTGCATCCAGCACAATTTCTCTTAAGAGTACACAGTGAAGACAGTCAGCCCAGGGTCTGGATTTCTTTATATCTGCCTCCCTCCAGAGCCCCAGTAAGTCTCCCATCGAGCAGAGCTATAGGGTTAAGTCATCAGTTGAGTGTGCAAGCCAAGTCCTCCAGCACCCTCTCTGTGAAGCCAGTGCTTTGTGTCCCCACTCAAAGTAGCTGGCACACACATACACACACACACACACACACACACACACACACACACACACACACACACACACACACACACACACACACACATGCACACACACACACACACACACACATATACACACACACACACGCATGCACACACACACACACACACACACACACACACACACACACACACACACACACACACACACACACACACACACACACACACACACCATGAGACTTAATTTTCACACACCACGTGCACACACACCTGGGAAAGGCTGGCACAGTTTTATCTGCTCTGACCCCTTCTGTCCACACTATAAGGTAGTTATCAATGCAACCAGACACTACAAAGCCAGCTACCTAAGGCTCTTGCAAAGGTACCCAATTATACTGAGTGAAATTAATATTAATACAAATGGCAATGTTGACCAAACAGCCAGGCTTCAGGAGTGGACAGTGTCACCAGTAGATATAAGTACTCTCAAAGGTTAAAACATTCTCTAATGGACCAGCCACAATGAAAAGGTTAAATATATTTAATAATAAAGAATAAAAGAACATGAAAGCATGAAATATCTGTTTACAGTAAACACCAGAGTTTCAATCACAGAAAATATTAACAATAACACAGCTGGGAAAATTCACACAGTTACAGAAAAAACAATACTTAACTATTCTCACCATATTTTCCTGACTGATCTAGAGAATTACTCCTCCTGCTTACTTAACAGATGGAGGCAAGAAGAAGTAGGTGAGGTATCCTTCTATGTCAGGTTCCAAGAAGTAGTCTGCCCGGAGACTTCTGCCTCACTTAATATTAAAACATTATTTATGTACAGAATGACATCACATGCATCTGGTAATCTGATGTCTAGTTCCCATGCAACCTCCCACTGCTAGAAACTGCCAGGATGTAGCACCTATATGTCAATAATACACACACAAGAGCATTGCTCAGATCTGTTACAGCTTCTAGAAGTCATAAAACAATTACCAACTTCTACTCCTCCTACAGAGATTTACAATCTTACAAACATTGTGTCTCTGGCTTCATTCAAAATAGTGAGATAACATCTTTGCGGCCTAGGCCCAATAATTTAATTTCTTACTATTTTATTTTCCAACGTTAGCTGGAGCTGAGCTTAATCTCTTTTCATCCATTATCCTCTATTAACACACACACACACACACACACACACACATATATATATATATATATATATATATATATATATATATATATATATATATATACATATATTTAATTCAGTTACAATGCAGTCAGGAGCCATTGTTGGTATATTTTTAACACAAACAACTTTACAAATCCATTATCAACACAAGCATCCATACAAATCAGTCTGATATTCAAATACCATATAATCCTTTACTAAATTCCAACTAGTTATACTGGCATATGTTACATCCACTGCCCTGCTTCTCCTGGCATAGCTGTCAATACCTCACATCATGACACCTGGCATAAAGCTGCATATAATATTCCTGATTTATTGCAGTCAAATGTATTCTTAATGTAGAAGGCTTGCCCAGAAATTAAAAACTGATTACCTGTATGCATGTATTTACAGTATTTGTATCTTCCACACTTGTTCATAGCTGGATTCTTATTAATGGTTTCATTTCCTCCTTCAAAGATGTTTTTAAAAGTACTACATTTTCTGCACACAATAACAGGACACTCCTCCACTTTTCCCATAAAATATTGCAGTTTTGCTCCAAAATCCATTTATGAACCCCACTTTCCAAATTAAATGTTATAATAAAAGAATTATTGCAAACCCATTTGTTGTCCTTCCTATTTACCACTACATACTGTATACCTGCAACTATATTATATATACTATTATTTAACATTGGTACAAAATGTCCGTAACCCATTTTTTTCTAAGCTTCAAAAATTGTTTCATTCACCAGGGATTTAGAGTATCCTCTCATCAGAAACATACCCTTCAGCAAAAGGCATAAATCTTCAAAATGTTGAAATCCAATGTTGTCATCTGCTGTTACAATAAATGACCGAAATAAATAGTACCTCAAATAATTTTGTTCTCTTCCAGGATAATAGGCTGGGCCAGATGATGGTGCTTAAATATCTGGCAGCTCAGCCATATCTAGTTTTGTTCAGCTCATCTTGCTTATGTACTGGCGTATTATATTTACATTTGGAAAGTCTCGTATTCTGTAATTCAGTCACTATCATTTACTGTAATCTTTGTGGTGCTGAAGCCCATCAAAGCAGCCTTGAGTCAGTTTAACCATGCTGCCTTCCTTATCTCTGTGAGTTCTATTGTTTCTTCTTCTATCTGGTGCAGCTTTGAGTGGCTTTGGGCAGTGTTGTTCTGCTACTGCTGTTCAGCTGCTGCCACTACTGCTTTACTTTTATGACTACAGTGAAAAAGTTATACCAGTACAGCAACCAGGGGTGAAACCATACTAGATCTGGTCCTCACTAATATGGGAGAGTGCTGCACACCCCTTAGTGTAATGTCTACCCTGGTAAGATCAGACCACAAAATGGTCTCCTTTGAAGTAAAATACAACCTGGATCCCCAGCTAATCCTGGAATATTCAGTAACTACTCTAAGGCTAACTTCCTACTATTAAGTGATAACCTAACAACATATCAAGCCCACATATACCCTGAGAGCACTGTTGCCTATGCAGAACTGTTCACAGAAACCCTATACAAACATGTTAATAGCATAGAGACAGCTGTACCCACCAAGAAGAAGTACACTAACTCAAAAACAAGCCATACTGGTGGAATCACAAAATTCAAGCGGCTGCATAACAGAAAGAAGAAAATAATGGCAAAAATTAGGAAGTGCAGAACCAGCAGGTTAAGAGCACTCTTATCAAACTAAACAAACAGCTCAGAGGAAAAATAAAGTCTACCATCGCCTAATTTGAGGTAACTTTGTCCTCCTAGGCCAAAGAAAATGACAGGCATTCTTTAGCTATGTCCACAACTTCAAAGGCAATACACAAATGTGTGCAGAGCTCATTGCAAATGGAGCCACGTATACTGAGACAGAAGATATAGCAAACCTACTGGCCAACAAATTCAGCTCCAACTTTACCCTTCTCTCCCCCTCAACTATCCCTCAGGAAATACCATCAAATACAATTCCTCTTGCTATCACTAAGGAATAGGTCCTTAATGCTCTCTCTAAAGCCAAGAACACTGCATCAGTGGGCCCAGACAATAACCCATGATTGCTTCTAAATAGCATGGAACATGACCTATCAGGCCTTCTGGAACTGCTACTCATTGGTAGCCTCCAAACACGCTTCATACCTCATGAATGAGAACAGTAACAGTCATCCCTCTGAACAAAGATGGGTCATCTACAGACCCTGGAAACTACAGACCCATATGTCTCACTAAGCTTATATGCAAAGCCATGGAAATAATTATCATTGAAATGATGAATAATGATATAGTAAACCTCCAGACATTGGACCCCACCCAATTTGGTTTAATCAAGGAAAGGTCATGCCTACTCATCCTGGTGGTTCATAGGTTCATAGATTAGGTTCATAGGTTCATAGGTTCATAGATTAGTACTAGGCTAACTGCCCTTGCGAGCCATCTTAAGCCTAGCCAATTATCCCCTGTGAGATTCAAACCATGTACCTTGTGTTTGTAAGGCAAACACCTTAACCATTAGGCCACCCTCCCAACCCCCTTCTTTGAGAAGGTCACCAAAGCAATGGATGAGGGCAACATGGCTCATACTGCCTACTTTGACCTGAGCAAGGCATTTGACACAATACTCTACTTGTGCATTGTTGACAAACTCAAGAGGTTAGGTAAAAACCCATATGATTGAGTACAATGCCCCATTTGGGATGTATCTCACCCGACACCTGCAGCAGTTGGAAAGACCCCAAAAGTTCCTCACCAAGAGGATTAAGGGTCTTAAACATATGTCATATGCTGCCCGACTGAAAAAACTCCAGCTCTATTCAGTCGCATACCGCCTACTCAGAGGTGATCTGTGCCTGACGTACAAGGCCATGTCCAATCCTGAATTAATGGACATGCTCCACCTCAGAAAATCCAAATCCATCAGAGCCACGAGAACAAGTGACTTAAACCTCAACACAGAAATAAATAGAACGTGCTGGAGGGACAGATTCATAACCCAGAGGCTCCCTACACTCTGGAACAGAATCCCAGTCCATGTTAGGCAGAGCCCCTCACTGACTCTATTCAAGAGAAATCTCGATGAGTGGATGGGAGATCGTAGGTTTACCCCGGGGGTCATCTCTTTGTCACTACTAGACAGAGGCATAGTAAACTTAAACCCTAAAAGGGCGTAGTATTCTCATCCTAAGGGGTGGTGTAAGCCACATACACTCTGGCTAGGCTTATAAATGCCCTAGGGCAGATAGCCTAGTACGAACCTATGAACCTATGAACCTATGAACCTATGTTACCCAATGGGTAGCCAAATGGCTCACAGACAGGACCCAGAAAGTTAGAATTGGGAAGTCCACCTCTACAAAGAGGCCAGTCACAAGTGGAGTCCCTCAGGGATCAGTCCTTTGACCTCTTCTTTTTGGCATTTACTCTTTGCAGTCAAGACCAATGCCAGTGGTCTCTGGGTGACAAAATTTGCAGATGATTGCAAGTTAGGAGCTGTCATTGAATCCCACACTGACACGAATGTTCTCCAAGAAGGGATGATACAGACAAACAACTAGTGTCAGAGCCATGGACTAAAACTAAATGCCATGAAATGCATAATAGTATCCTTATGGAAGTCATTCACCCCTGGTTGCTATCATATTGACAACACACCCCTTAGAGTTGACCCAGTAGTCAAGGACTTAGGGACACACATAGACAGTAATTCAGCCTTTGCCCATAACATGTCAACAATAGTGAAGAAATCATTCTACATCATGCAACTTATAAGCACAGGTATTATCCACTGTATTTGGCATTCATCAGACCTATCATTGAGTACAATGCCTCCTTTTGTATGTACATAACCAGGCATATCCTACAACTGGAATGTCCACAGAGGTTCCTCACTAAAAAAATACAAGGTGTAAGTAACATGTCCTATGCAGACAGCCTCAAGACCCTCTCCCTCTATTCTGTCTCCTACAGGCTGCTGAGGGGAGAGCTATGCCTTGCATACAGGGCATTATCAGTCTCCACTTTGATGGACCGCCTGCATATCCACAAAACAAACAGAACCAGGATTACTCATTCTAAAGACATAAACCTTGCCTGTGATATAAATAGGACCTGGTGGAGAGACAGGTATGTATCCCAGAGACTACCACATCTCTGCAAAGCAGAGTTCCTCCCTAACCCAATTCAAGTGTAAGTTGGACAATTGGATGGGGAACAGGAAATTCATACCTGGTTTGTCACCTATGTCTCTTATGGACACAGGCAGCCAGCAAATGGTTAATCTCCCAGGCCCCTGCGTGTAAATGTTTCATCTCCCAATCCCATGCTTACACTTATCAAGGGCACCAGAACATGCTTGAGATTTGGGATGCATGGCTAGGCTTACAAAGGCCTTTGTGGTCATTAGCCTAGTGAACACCTATGAACCTATTAACCTATGAACCAACTGGCAGAATTATCTAGCCTTTGCTGCAGCTGTGCAGTTGTATTTGTGCTTTGCAGATTACTAGTAGAACCTGAATAGCTAAGGTTTGGTGCACAGAGATCAGGACTCAAATTGGCATGCACAGAGTTTAGGACTGAGTTTGTCTACAGCATAAATCATGGCTATTTCCCCTAATCAATGTATTGGGATTGAGACTATTTACTGAATAAGCTAAGCAATCTGCTACTGATTTGTTGAAACTCAGCCATGGAACGTTCTTTTTTATTGCAAACTGTTTCACATAACACCACTGGTAGTGAATTTGTAGTTTACACCAACATGCTGCTTTGTCCTGGATTACAATTAGTATGTAATCACTCAGCTATTTGGCTGTTTTTCTAGAGGATCCTTAGCTGTACTACTGCTAGTAGATCTCATGTACCATGGCTCAAACTAGGATTCAGAAGATAAGTATGAACTTCCTTTACTTGCCTTGTATCTACTCTTAGTGGTCATTTGCAACACGTTTATTTTATATTGATGATCTTTAAGGCAAATATAGTTTAGACTGGACCTATTAAGTACAGTAGATCATTTCTACTTGGATTACACCTATTACATCCATTTCTTCCCTGGGGTGCATCCAGCATCCGGTATGGGATGGATGAGCAGTAGACACTCATTTATTTGCTACAAGCTGCTATTCCCACTGACCAGCAGTAGCTGCTGCATTTTCTTGCTGCACACTACTAACGGATTGACCAGTTCTAGCCAAATTTAACCTTGATAGCATTACCAAAGACATCAGTGAAGTGAGTTGCTTATTTAATATAACTGTATTTTTGTGATATTAAGGTGAATTTACTGGCAACCTGATAATACAATTTATTGTGCCGGAGGTTTATTTATTTCAGACTCTTCTACATTTTACTTGTGGGAGTAGGCAATTTGCTGATTTTCCCAGTGCTTCTCTTGGTTCAGGGTACATTTACATCTGATTTTCTGAGATTTTTAATCACCACTTTTAAACTGTGCTCCATAGCAGGTCCTGTTGCTCTGCTTGGCTTAAAAATGCTTTGTTATGCATTTCCTTCCTGGCCACTGTTACTGGACTGACCAGCTATAATGAGATTTGACCTTGCTAATAGCCCAAAATACTTCACAGAAGTGTTCTTATTTCATCCAATTTATCAGTGTACTTTAAATTTGCATTCAGTGCTGATCTGTTAACACTGATATTATGACAGACCTCCGGATTCAATATCCTTCCATGCAGGACTAGCTTAGTTCTGCACGGAAGTGGCCGTTTAGGAGCAGGACAGCAGTGCACAATGCATATTAATGAAGGCGTGCTGCCTGAGCTCTTAATCTTACACGGAGCGTGCAAGAGTGCAGGGGGAATGTCTGAGAGCATATGTTGCTGTCCAGGCCAAGGCCTTCAAGTAGTACAACAGTAAAGACAGACTGGGCCACAGGATAACAATCAATCAACAGTAAGTAATGCAGATGTATAGTCAAGCAGCCTCTATCTACACCCTGTACACAATCCCTAGGGGGAAAAGACCTCAGTTGACACAATGGGATGTATCTGTTACATAACAAGGCATAACTGAAACCATCACAATCACACTGACAAACAAAACAGTCTGTACTGCAGGAAGCAGTAGGCCTGCATTTACTCAAGGTGAATTGTATGGTAATGTACATCCAGATACCTTAAGGCAACTTACCCCTGATACCCCCACATGTTGTAACTGCCTAGGTTAGTTATGGTGTATCCCTCCCCTCATAGACTGACATACAGGGCCATATACATACACTGGCCTCTGGACTGTATAAGGGCACACATGTATTGTGTAGATGAAGCCCACATATATATGGACCCAGCCCCACAATATGTGTGGGGGCCACAACAGCAGTGGAATGATGGCATGAATGGCAGCATGACATACTCACAGCCCACTACATAACAACCCCTGACAGCATGTCTATGTACAAAGCCTGATATGTAGGTGGAGGACAGAGGCTGGAACACAGGCCCATATGTGAAATAGTGTTGTCATACACTAAGCAAGTTGCTGGTGTTACAGGATAGTCTGCAACATACCCTTAGTCAGGATTATGAAGTTAGAAACACAAATGGATGTAGCCATGTACTGATAGCACTCAACACACACACTGTCAGTGATATATCTGACACAAGAAGGAAGCTACTGCACGTCAGAGCAAAATCCCATGAAGGGAAGACATCTCTGATCAACATTAGCAGAAAACTACGTTCTCTCATAAAAACATCCAAGGCAAACTTTGAGAGAAAAATCTCTAAGGACACTAAAGATAACCACAAAGCCTTCTTCAGCTATGTTAGAAACCTGGGCGGAAACCCTCAGATATGCTCAGAGTTGGTTCACAACAACAAAAAATACACTGAACCCACAGATATTGCTAACATTCTGGCTGACAGGTTCAGTGCAAATTTCTCGCCTCCTTCACCCCCAATAGAAGAAATATTTATCCCAGCTGAATGTAATCTCCCTGTCATCTCAGATGTCCAAGTGAGAACCGCCCTAAACAAAGCAAAAACACAGCATCAATGGGACCTGACGGTATCCCAGGGTGCGTGTTACGTGAACTCCAAGAGGAGCTAAACCCACACATAAAAATGCTATTTAACCTTAGCCTTACTTCGGGATATGTACCTGAACACTGGCGTACAGCAACAGTGGTCCCACTCCACAAGGGGTGCCTCTACAGACCCTGAAACTACCGCCCATAAGCTTGACTAGCCTGGTCTGCAAAGCTATGGAAAGAATCATTATGGAACTCATAAACGGAGACATGGGGGACCTACAGACGCTTGACCCCACCCAGTTCGGCTTTGTAAAGGGCAGATCCTGCCTTTTAAACCTGGTTGACTTTTTCGAAACAGTCACTAGAGCCATTGATGAGGGCAAAGCAGTCCATACAGCATACCTGGACTTGGCTAAGGCCTTCGACACAATACCCCACTCAGGCATCATAGATACGCTAAACAGCTTAAAAGTAAACCCTTATGTCACTAGATGGGTTACAAACTGGCTAAAGGACAGAACCCATAGTTAAAATCGCTGGAGCAATGTCAGACACAAAGCCAGTCACAAGTGGTGTCCCACAGGGATCTGTCCTGGGACCCCTCTTGTTCGGCATTTATTTCTCAGATGTTAAAGCAAACATGGGAGGGCTGTGGCTGACAAAGTTTGCAGATGACTGCAAACTAGGTGCCATAGTCGATACACCAGCAGATACACGCATCCTACAAAAAGGCCTCACTAAAATGGGCAACTGGTGCCGTAGTCACGGCCTTAAACTAAATGCCAAAAAATGTATAGTCATCCCTTTTGGAAAAAACAAAGTACCCACAAATTATCACATAGACAGCAACCCACTGAGTACGGAAAAAGTAATCAGAGACCTAGGGATCCAAGTAAACAGCGACCTCTCATTTGACACCCACGTTGCCAAAGTGGTTAGAAAAACATTCTACCTTGCACACCTCATCATGAAGGGTTTCACATCCAGATCCAAGGATGTCATTGTACCCCTATATTCCTCCCTCATCAGACCCATGATTGAGTACAATGCCCCATTTGGTATGTACCTCACCCGGCACTTGCAACAGCTGGAGAGACCACAAAAGTACCTCACCAAAAGGATCAAGGGTCTCCAGCATATGTCTTATTCTGCCAGACTAAAGAAACTTCAGCTCTATTCAGTAGCATACCACCTGCTCAGAGGTGATCTCTGCCTGACGTACAAGGCCATGTCCAATCAGGATCTGATGGACATGCTCCATCTCAAAAAATCCAAATCCTTCAGGACCACGAGAGCTAGACTTAAACCTCGGCACAAGTATGAATAGGACATGCTGGAGGGATAGATTCATAACCCAGAGGCTTCCCATGCTTTGGAACAGGATCCCAGTTCGTATTAGGCAGAGCCCCTCACTGACTCTCTTCAAGAGAAATCTTGATGAGTGGATGGGAGATCGTAAGTTTACCCCAGGGGTCACAACTGTGTCACTGCTAGACAGGGGCACAGTAAACTAATTCTATTATATAAAGGGACCTTCACTGTGTCACTACTAGACAGAGGCACAGTATTCTAGATTTATTCTGTACATTTTTGTACCATTTCATGGGGTGGCAAAAGCCACATCACTATGGCTAGGCTTACAAATGCCCCAGGGCAGATAGCCTAGTACTATACTATGAAACTATGAAACTATGAAACAAGACCTGTGTGGTGGACAGACAAAACATAACAGGCACACCTCTGGCCATCAAGTGGATAGGCCCACAGTTGAGAGCTATGCAGACAGACTGCATTCCATGTTAAACTAGTATGTATACACAAACCCTGTAACACTGGTGCTATACAATGCATACAACAACACTACTCACACTCTGTCTGCAGTTCTGGAACCTCATACAAATATGTAGCTGGCTTGAGTGTGCAAGTTCTCTTGTAAGAGGTATTGCTATCTGCTGTCTGTAACACTACTGCCCTCACACAGGAAGGATGTCCACTATACAGGAAAGGTAAAGGCTCCCACATGATGTAGGAATTTATAGTAGTGGGTTGCCATGACAGTGGTAATTGGAAGTACTATACAGTATGCTGCATGCAGGTAGCAAGTGGAGGACACTGATTGGTGTAGAGGCCATCATCTGATCATGTGCATCACCTACAAAAGCCATGCTGCAATCTATTCAAAGTAGTTCAATCCATTTACTGCAGAGAGAGAGAGAGATAGACAGAGAGAAAGAAAGAGGAATTGATTGTGAAACACACAAACAATCTAACAAACTAAGAAAGAAATCTGGGTAAAGGCCAAGCCAAAGGACAACAAAAAAAATCCTTACAAGGTCACTATCCAGAACAGACCTCATTCCCACAACAGGTAAGTGAAGTATATATGTATGGAATTGACTGTAGTACTTGGTCCATAATAATAGGATAGATGATGTGGAATGATATATATGTGCCATCAGGTGTTGTTGTAATGATGTTCAGCTGAACAACTGCTAAGGACAATAGAGTCTGTCCCTGTGGATAGTGGGCCATATCCATCAACTGTGCAGAGCAGCACTGACTGATAAGATGTAAGCCATCACAGTGTGTGCTGTGTAATGGGAAGCATGTATATTACTGTGGCCAATAGCTGGTGATGTAAGTAATGCCATAATGATGGACACGTGGGTTCTACAGACCACCACTTGCAGGATGCTCAGGTTAACCTGTATTGTAGCATGCTGGAATCCCATAGGTGTGTAATAGGGTTACCTGCAATCTGGCCCTACATATACCCTCCTAATGTTAGGCTATGTCCATATGTGGCATGTGTCTGTGTTGCAGTAAGGCAGAACAGTGCAGCTGTGCAGGAAGGTGTTTTGAGATTGTGGATCTGATGTCCGAATGTACCCCTTATATAGGTATGTATATGTATATATATATATATATATATATATATATATATATATATATATATATATATATATATATCTACATGTATGTCCACAGATATACAGATACCCATATGTAGACATATATATAAACACATATTATATACAGCATCATATATATCTACACATATATAGATATATATCTATATGCACATATATGTATGTAAATACATGTCCCCTATATTATCACCACAGTGCTGCATGCTATGTATGAGGAAACAGCACACATAGCAATGCACACAGATATATACAGCTGTTATTGTGTGCAACATGGATGGGTATGTCACATGTGAACCCCTTGTTGGGTCCACATTGCCTTTGTCTGTGAAGTAGGGAATGGGAATATGGAGAAGTATGGCAGGTATAGTTGAGGTGGCCCAGTTTGGTAGGTATAGAGGACACTCTACAGGGGTGGTATGTGACATGTGTGGTGGGTAAACACCCTGGATGGTGTTTGTGGTCTGCAATGTGGAAGCCCCATGGGCCTCAATATGGACACAATGGGAACAAACCTCCCACCCACTGCTACACACAACAGCAGTCATTGTCCTGAAAGTGCCTGGCCTGGAGGCTGAGCAGTAGGTGCATGTGGTCCCTGTGAATGTGTACTGGGTGCCTCAAGGTGATGTAGCACATCCCACATGTGTCTGTGGAGCTCGCTATGGAACAGCTCCTGGACCTGACCTCGGGGTACAAGATCATGCCTGTGTGTGTGCCCCCAGGGGGGAGGACAACATCCCCTGAGGTGGTTCCACCTGAAGGTAGTTCTGGAACAGTACATGAGGAGGCCCAAGGGTGGATCCCACATGTGATGAGGCAGATGAGTTTGTAGAGGTGGTTCTGCTGGCAAATATTCCTAAACATGCTATTGTGTCACTGTTATAGAACATATGTGGGTAGTAATAGTCTTCACAATCCCAGAACATGTCCAACAGCATGCATAGATATACCCAATAACACAGAATGTCAGATTTGCAACACAGGGAGCATGGCTACAAACACATAGCACAAAGTGTGGTACAATACAATATCTGTCCCACTGGTAGGTAAGCTGTAGCCATACCTACTGAGTTGTGTGTACAGTGTGTTGTCACAGATATGATGGGGGTGACAGAGATATGTATTAGGAACTGTGGTAACCTTGCTGTATGAGTTGCTCAGACCTGTTTCCATCTTTATGTCTTTCAGGCAAGATGTCACATGGATGGCTCCCTGCCAGGCACCATTGTGGAGGTGGGTGGTACCCACACACTGGATGAGGTGAGTGCAGGTAAGGCCACAGTGCACATCAGTAGACCACTGCTGCATATGCATCCGCATCTGTACAGGTAGATCATGCATATCTGACATGTCATATATATAGTTTGTTGCTGTATAGTAGTAATAAACAGATGTGCATACATGGTATTATTGTGGACATGTACTGTTGATGTACTGTAATGCTGAACCCACCCTGTAGCAATGCCACAGGTGTGGCCACTGACTTCGCATCTCTCACCCTCTTATGTAGGTCCCTCCGGTATACCACCAAGCCAGCAGCCTGTAGCTGGTGAGTATGGTTTATGTTGATGATTGCCAATACACCGGGCATGTAATGGCTATGGTATATTCCATGCACACATGTAACATACCTACCCAGAATGCATGCTGTACATGTGCGCATATTTTTGATGTTAAATACACAGCATCACAGTGGTGACCATGATGGGGTATTAGAAGGGTATGTCAGACACCTGCAAGATAACTAACATCCTGTAAATTTAGAATGTGTCCACATGGAGTAACATAATGGTGGGTGATATGGTCTACAGTAGGAACATGTGTGAAACATCACCCATATACAGTGCAACAACAGTGTATATACCAGTAGTACAATGGCAACTGTTACAGATTTACACTATGGCATAACATATTACTGTGGTCCACATTATTAGCTGGGACTAGGCTGTAACACATGGTGTTCAGTGTATGGGACACTGCAAACTGACACACATGTGTAGGCCTTACTTGTCAAGCATCTTCAAAAAGGCTAAAGGTGGGGAGGGGATGTCAGCATGACACACTAGTGCACTGCAGCAGGGACCCTAAGGATGCTAAAAATGGCTGTATCTGCACACAGTCAGGTTCAGGAACTGTGGCAGATGTAATCCTACCCCCACAGGAATAGCGATGGCAGTGTATGAACACCAAGGGATGTGCACATGAGTAGACCTTGCAATCATGCAGATTTGGGGGACATGTGTAGGGCAAACTGAACATACACTGGCAAATGCAGATGGCTCATGCTAGTATACCCCTGCCAGGAGTAGTGACTGCTGTAGTACACATAACAATAGGTGAAACAAACCATTATGATAAGGGTGTGCACACATATGCACACACGGAGTGCATGCATTGCTGTCAGCATCCGCACACCTAACACATTCAGTAGACACTGCATGTGAAAGTACAGGACATATGTCACATATTGGGCTCATGTACTGTTAAGATATGTGGTGATGTGGTCCCATGGCAGATCAAGAATGGGTGCGTCATATCAATAAGGGTGTGTACACCCTCATAATCACATTATGCTCTGATGGTTGTCAGTATAATAGTATTGGATTGGTCATACATGGTCCTCTGATGTTGAGAGCTGTAAATCAGACATCAGGCATTCACAAATGAAATCTGTCCACATATCATCCCAGGTATGTGTCGCTGAAAAACATAGGAGCTGTGAGCATTAGAGCTGACATAACTGACACAGTACTACACATTCAGCAATGGGTTCAACACCTGTGATGTTTGGGGCACAGTACATGGCAGGGTGCAGAACAGGTGCACAGCAATACTGTGTACATGGGTGCAGTGGTATTCAGGGGAAGGGGTATCACCTACTAACATAGCACATGCATCACACACATGTATACTGTTGCTAGCATGGATTGACTATAGCTGCACTGTATGCTATTGTGTACCATATGTTATGCATGTTGACAGATGGGAAAGAGGAGGACTGTGTGTACTATTTTGTACAATCTAACGTGTGTGTGTGTGTGTGTGTGTGTGTGTGTGTGTGTGTGTGTGTGTGTGTGTGTGTGTGTGTGTGTGTGTGGATGTGTGTGTGTCTGTGGGTGGTTATTTTGTCTGTAGGGTCACTCTGGTGAAGTAGAGGGAAGTTGATGCATGTAGGATGTGTGTGTGCATGTGTGTGTGTGCTTGTGTGGGTGTCATGTATGCACATGTGTGATTGTGGGGTTGTTCATACAGCAGTACTTCCCTTTGGGATCGTGCAGTACATGGACATGGACTGACACATGACACACCAGGAATACTTGTCATGTATGTAATCACAGGACAGTTGATAGTATAATAAGATCTGTAGCATGGAACATGCATTGGGAGGGAAGGTAGACACCAGGTATACCCTTAATATCACATTCAGCAGAGAGGTGACCGACAAACCATGTATGCAGCACTACAGATGCATTGGGTAATTACTAAACAACACCATGGAGTCAATATATTACAGTTGTCACAAGATAGGTTGATTGAGTAGCATATCAGGCATGTATTGAGCAATACTTACACATGACACTCCAGTGCATGACATTATGGAGTGAACATAGTATCTCCTCACATATAGGGGCCATGCTCACGATATCCAGACATGCACAGGTTGAACACTGAATGACAGCAGTGAGGCCATGTAAAACCACTACACTCAGGTCAGGGAGACAATGGAGTAACAGGTCTTATGTTGTGATCACTCGTCTAGACATTTAGAGGAATGATACGTTAATGAGTGGTATTAATGAGTGTATGTTACCAAGTGTGATGCAGGATGGAGAACACATGGGAATAAATGTGGGACTGTCTGTAAAGTCACGGACAGGTAGGTATTAAGGTTTTGTGTGTGTGTGTGTGTGTGTGTGTGTGTGTGTGTGTGTGTGTGTGCGTGTATGAGTGTACTGTTACACAATGCTGTACAGGTCTTAAAGTACGTTTCTTGTTTTCCCCCCACAGGTGGCGAGGTGGGTCAGGGTCCCTCCTGCATGCAATCTGATGTTTGTGTCCATACAGATACCAAAGATGATGATAGTACTGTTGAGGCACAGGTGGGGTTGTCAGGGGCTGAAATAATGCCATCATTTGACATCCTCCTTTTAGCCACCCCAACCCCGCACACAGTGTCAGTGCCTATGCATATCCCATTACCAGTGGCCATAGCAGTGGGACAGCTGGCGGTTGGTGGCAGTGCACAGGAGAGTGTGGTATCCATGCCTACTGTGTCTGGTCACAGCATGCATAGCCAGATGTCTGGCAGGGCACCACATAGGCAGATGACCCAGGGTGCTCATGGCAAGGCCACTGGTTATCATGCTCCTGGCAGTCATGCCCCAACTGGTACCACCAGGTGCATGTTTCAGGCTGTCATGGTGGTGCAGGCACTTATGGAATGTTACACCAGACAAAGCCTGACGTTGCAGAGGGTTGCTCTCACATCTGCAAGCGACAACTTCCGTGAACTGTCTGGTGCCATCCATGCTTATACCAAGGTCATGGAAGATGGTATGGTGAGATGATGGGCCTCATCGACCGTGGTTTGTCTGTGCTTGAACATGTGGTGGGGTTGTGGCAACAGCCGCATGGACGTAGGCCAGCAACAGCAACAGCTGGCAGTTAACTTGGATGTGCTAGGACAGCAAGGCGCTCCTGTAGTGGCAGTACCAGCTGCAGCACTGCGGGGGGTACTGTCCACACCACACCACAGCAGACCATGAGCACATGGTCCTGGCCAGTCCCAGGAGGGACCTGGTTCCAGCGGACATCGATCATCATCAGGGGAGAGTAGCACATCGAGACCTGTACCTGGATGTGCCCATGGAACCCCTGGCAGGCACAGTCCATGTGTCCATGGCCAGAGGCAGTGAACTGCACATCCTTCCAGGTATGGTCTGCAGCTGTCCATAAATACCTGGCAGAACTTTGTGCATGCATACCCACACACTATATGAACATACCTAGGGCAACGCCATACCTCCACACACCACATCTCCATGCCCAGTTCACCTCATTACACCCCTCACCCACACACATGGTGTCAAATGTATGGCCCACCCTCGGCCTCTGGCAAACCAACACACCATGTGCATATGATGATACCTGTGCCACATCCCTGTCATCCATAACACCAATGCAGGGACAAGCTAATGTGGTTCTGATGCACACGGTAACTGTACTACAGTGTGCCAAAGTACTGCAGTGTAACATGTTGTCAGGAGTAAAGGTTAATGCATACATATCAGGCAGTGTAGCCGTCTAGCAACAATGCATTATAACTGTTTGTAACAATGGTTGATTGTAGTCTCCATAATGTTATCCATTTGTGTTGTAGGTGTACGTGTGTCAGCAGGAGGATGGTCTGCAGTCATATTCCTCAAGGGGTATGGCACTGTGGTGACACCATGGCTGTGACATATATGGGGTACAGTTGAACACGTCACAGGTTTGTATAACAGTTGTTGCCTGTGCCACATGGACAGGTGACCCACTGATACATGTATAATCTGCAACCTGATGTAGACCCATCCACATACACGCACACTCTTACTTGGCAACACTGGGACTAGACCCCTACCTAGGTATGTAGTGCTACTGAAGTGTGTGGCTTTCATTGCACACACCACACAGTGTTTAGGGTGAGGGTGTTCCAGGTTACATGTTACATGCAGAACATCCCCAGACATGTATAGTATGCTAATGTGGGATGTAATGGTTGTATATGGACAATATATAGTGTGACATACCATCATATACACATTAACAGACACATAACAGGCAGACACACGTCCAAAAGACTAGGGCCTATCGCTGCTAATTAACCAGGTAGTATGCACACAGGACATGCATTACTGAGCTGGATTGTGGTATCAGTTACCTGTATGGTTGATGGTGGCAGTGGTTACTATAAAGTGGTATGTGGGACATTAACCAGGTGTACCTTGGTGTAATGACAGTGTACACAGCATGTATATCCCCCAGTGGACATTGTACTCCCTGAAACCCATGATGACACTCTGAGATACCCACCATCACATATTGCCCATGACTGCAATACAACCCATTGTATATCCCAACAGTGGTGCTACAGGGATATGCATCTAATGCACATGTCACAGGCATAGTAGGGTGTTGCATTGCCATGCCTCACCTATGGGCAGCAACAACAGTATATATGTACTACTGTGTGACAATGGGTATTGTAATAGGAATATGTGGCCTCAGAATGCTGTACCCTACAGATATATGGACATGCACACATACACACACTTGCCAGAACTCAATGGGTATCCCATGCCTATCGACCCATTTGTACAACACTGTTGTGCTGGTACTGTAAGGCTCATGTAGCTGGTAGGGAGAGGAGTGTAACAGGGTACATGTAATGTCCCATGCAGCAGCAGCCACAACTGACTATGGCAATGGGCGTTGTGGTGGTTGTGAAGGCCCTCATGGAATTTCCAAGAACAGGTGTACTACCACACAGGCACTGCTATCCTCAGTGATGCACACATACACATTTGTCAGTACTGGGGTGCATCTCTGCAGGTTGTCATAGCTGTGTACCTAGCTATTGTCCATGGAGAGATGGGTTGTGTAGGAGATATGTGTACAGTGGTATCCTGCCTCCTGCTATGTGGCAGCAGGCAATCTATTGACAGACACCACTGTGGTGACCCTCAGGGTAAGAGTGACATGCATCAGACAATCCTCTGGGTGTCCCCTGTACATGGCCACTGAGGTGATCAAGATGACATGTATGCAACATGTATTACAACACATGGCTAGTGTCTGTGATGGAGACCTGTACCCAAACATGTTCAGTTGACTGTAGTAGTCTAGTGGAGGTACCCATGGCATGTGGTGCAGACAGTGTGTTGTCTCCTATATGTGCCAATTCTTACACAGCTGGGCAGACATGTCAGTGTCAATCAAGCATAGGTTGTCAGTACATATCCCAGCTGGATACCTGTCATCTGCACATCTGTAGAGGGACTGACAGTCATCAGCTTGGCAAGTAGCTATGCAGTAGGATGAATGTGGTGACAGACATTTGACAATATGTATGCCATAACTACATGTTGGAAGTCCTCACTACCATGTGCTGTACAGACCGTAGTCTACAGTCACATTCCACATGTCGAATCATTATCCAGTAGAGGATATATACTGTGATACAGCTCACACAACAGGGACACAACACAGAGGCCTCAGAGTCCAGCTATACCTGCAGGTCTGCCTTTTGTCAGTACTACATTTAGGACTCTACTCTTTCCTGGAAAAACACTGTCAACTGTAGTACTGCCATGATACACTACATGCCAGTGTGACAGCACGTACCCTGGGCTGCTACCCCATGTATGTAACACATTCACATGGATAACAATGCTGTACAGGCCTCATATACTTGTGTGCCCCAGACATGACACTCACAGCCCTTGCTACTGTACTGACAGCACATAGGCACATGTATTTTACATGGCATTACATACACTTATTACAGATGTCATTACCCTGCTATGTTATCGGACTGGGTGATGAGAACTGGTTACCAGGGCTAAGCCATGCTTAGCCGGTATCAACATTGCTTCAATAAAACAGCTAAGCTGATTTTCACACTGGTAAGTGAAGCCTACACTGTGTAAGCGCCCGTAAATTTACCCGTAGCGTAGCACCACTTAGTTTCACTCAAACCTGCACCAACATGCTTAAAGCAGCTCAAAACTGCCTTAACCACTCTGTATCTGACAGCCGTTGTTCTTCCCAGCAGAAAAATGAACAGCCCTTGCAGGTCTTGAACCCAGGACCCTGTATACTATAGTCACAACACTTAACCACTACACCATGACCACTGTGATGACAGCTGTTGTTTTTCCAATATATCTGTCAATACACATATTGATTAGTATTGAACAATTGCCTTTACTTCCACAATTGTGTAGTACTTGCTATTAATATGACTGTTGCATTACATGTGTTTTTTTATCATAATGTAAACATATCAGATACATATGGTGAGATACATCTGGGAAGGTATACACAACCGTGATGTTTACAAATGACAGGAATATGGATATACACATATGTTGATATATGTCTAAGTGTACATACACATGTATATTCATACATATGTCTGTATACACACCTGTATAGTACATCATATATATATATATGGCCATGTGTAGATCTTTTGGTATATGTGTATATATATAGATATATATATATATATATATATATATATAGATATAGATAGATATATATATATATATATATATATATATATATATATATATATATATATATATATATATATATATATGTGTGTGTGTGTATATATATATATATATATATATATATATATATATATATATATGTATGCACATCCTATGTGTACAGATATGCCTATCTATGTATATATGTAGATATCTATAACTATATGTGCATACATATCTATTCTGATATACCTACTACTGTCAATATATATGTAGATATTCATAAGTATATGTTCCTATGTCTCTATATCTGTATATTTGTAGACATATATTGCTGTCTATATATATATATATTTGGGTGTTTATATATATATATATATATATATATATATATATATATATATATATATATATATATATATATATCCATCTGTGTGTGTTGATATGTATATATCTATATAGATATATGGATAATTATATATACATATATGTTCAGCATATGTTCAGAACATGGAGGGGAGTCCTACCTCAGCCCCAATAGTCCCAACCTCTTAGTGCAAGGGGATGTCAGGTATTTATTGCAGGTATATATGTAGACTGTAATAGAGGTTGTCTTAACAGACATGTTATGTGTGGGAGGTCATATCTGCTTTTAACATGTGTGCCATTGGCTATTGACATACATCCTAAGGACATCATAGTATAGTACCATTGCTAGCACAGTAATGATACTGTGGACTACAGCAGATATATGGCCTATAAATGTGAACAGTCTGACACATTCTGGTCAGTCCAGAGGTATACACAGAACCCCTGAGTGCAAGACACGTGGAGCAAGCCTGACAATGTGGATGTTAGCAGCCATGTAGATGGGTATATCATGTAAATACTGGAAAACATATGCCCACATAGGTTATGCATTCACACACTCCTGTCTGTCCTGACATATAATAACTGCTGGTGCAGAGGTCACATGGCCACATACCACCCACTAGTTAGTGACATACATATGTACAGCATCCCACTGCTTTGTTAGAAATACATGACAGTTATGGTGGCTCAACAGCAGTACATCTGCCAAATATCTGGACATAACATCACACTCGGTAAGTACACTAAGCTGCTAGGCATGTAACAAAGCATTGTGCAAACTACAGGCAGACTGCCACAACACTGGCCTACATTTCTTATGGAGGAATACACATGTACCTGCAAATATTGCAGGCAATACAGGCATGTCACAGCACAGAGTAACAGACACCTGTGTGAAAGTGCATACCTACAACTAATGGCAACACAGCCGCAGGCACATATGGTAGCTTAGTATTACAGTATATGGACTGTCTGATCAACACCATCCTCATATGTGCCACTCACACACTAACCCTACATATACTGGGCCACTACACAGTGTGGTCTGATGCCTCTCTCTGGTATGGAACATGTGTGTGTTTGGCTCTACAAACATGTAAGCCGAAAGGGTACATACACTGGAGCAGCATGTAACATCAGATAGAACAGGACCAAGAACAATGACATCTACCACAGTCTGTACACAGGCCAAGGTACATATTCGCAATACCCACATTCTCAACAATCACCATAAGTACACTGATCTCAGTACTGTACACACAACCACAGAATGTCCAGGTTATGTCCTCAAATATAACCCCTACTATACATAACACGTGTATCAGTCTGATATCTCACTGGCTTGTTATCAGATATGATGTCAATAAATAATGGTGTACAGAACATATGCACCTCTTACTGCATGACATGTACAGAGGTTGACAGAGCTGTGGCTGGAGGCACAAACACAGGGCCAATATTGACATGTTGCTGTGATAACCTCAAACATTTACTGTTGTAACAGGGTTTGTTGTGACATATGTCCTATGAGGGATATGAAGTCAGTAACTGTCATGGCTGTCACCATGTACTGACTGCAATCCTCACACTATACTTCTGCAGTTCTCAGATAGTTGTTCTGTGAAGAACACAAGAAAGAAAAGGCACCACACACTGCCCAGTCTGCAGATGACCCTACAGATGGGGGTTTCCTCAAAAACATAGCACTGTCATGACAGGTATTAAAGTAGACCAGCCATGTCCACCCACACCCTGTTAAACTGACATTACTCCAAATGTAGAATAGCAACACTTACATTCTGTTGTCATGTCAGCACATCTCCCTCCTGAGTGTTGGCCTGTTTCCACAGTGTATGTTGTTAGAGGTAAATCCCAAATCCATTTGTGGTGCTGTTTGCCGAACACCAGATCTAGGTCCTGCTCACAGTGAATGAAAAGGCCCAACACCAACATGATGTCCCTAGATATCGGAGTGTGTTTCCATGCAATTGGCTATGGGACTATTACCACAGCTGTTTTAAACACAATCAGCTTGAGGAGGGCTGTAATTCATGCAGAGGCCATCAGCTGATCATGAGAATCACTTACAAAACACAAGCTGCTGCCTAAGCAAAGCAGGTGTAGTTCTCCACATCCACCAGAGAGGGAGTAAGAGAGACAGACAGAGACAAAGTAAGTCAGGGAAGGGGGAGGGGAGTAGAACCTAAGCATGTTTGTGTCACACACCTACCAGGACTGGGTTTCAAACCACTGACTGACTATGTATTGCTATCACATGTCTATGCAGTTAGTGCATGCACCACATAGCTTACATGTGTAGGAGCTGTCCAAATGTATATGTGATGGAGAGTGACATCTGCAACAGTGATATGGTAGCGATACAGTAGGTGTAGTACATGTGCCTGTCCACATGAACAGGTGTCAGCGTCAACACAGCCACACTGTCCCAGGGAATTACACACACTGACACACTTGGCAGGGTCAGGAATACACTTCTTAACTAGTTAGTTTGCCACAATACAGTAATGTGCTGGTACCACATGCACCACAGGGGTTATCCAGAGGTTCTATGGGAAAAGGGTATGTGAAGGTGTCTGACATCAGACAGCATGCTTCAGTATGCCAATGGTGATATTAGTGAGTGTGAATGTGATCGAAAGCATCATACACCACACACACAAACACAGGGTGCCAGTACTGACATGCTTGCATGCATTGCTTCACAGGTGTGTAGTGGTTGATTGTGCCAGAAGGCTATACAAGGCTAGGTGAAGGGTATACCATGGCATTAGGCCACATGACAATGGTCTGCAGTGTGGCTCAGTGGTGTAGTGTCTGGATTGGCCCACACAGGTGGGTATTGTATTCACCATCCAGTCAGCTAGGAAACTATTATGTGTGATCATTGCTGTGCAATGCTTGCCATGTATGTGTTCTTTAGTCCATGACATGCACACTGTCTGGCATGTGCACATGTCCCACATGCATGTACAGTGACAAGTGGAACTTCACCTGGGGTGTCTGGCCCATAATGTGTACACAGATTGTCATCATCAGATGTGCCAGTCCTGGCCTCATGTGGTGGGAACTGGTAATGGACAACAACTTGACCCTGCACCTACACTGATAGCATGATACAGATCTTCCCTGATGTCAGTGGCATCTGTCCATACAGGGCATGTGTTTAAGGCATGTTATGCCCTTTGTGGGTCACTTGTTCTGGCACCACAGGTGTTGCAGACGTCCAGTGGGGAACATAGTGAAGGCACACTGTCTGCATGTACATGCCTATTGTACTGATGGACAGGGTGCCATGTCCTCTGTAGTCCACTGCAATCACATCATGGTCACTTTTTGTGGGCAATATGCAGGGTACTACCAACATAGCAGTTGTTGTCTAAGCAAGTGTGTTTGTGTATGAGACATGGGTTGAGAGTGTCCTCTGGGTAATACAAGGGTTGCTAATTTTGTTCGCCAGGCCTTGATGTCACATATAGGGGTATGGATTGGCACCCCAGCCTCTCGGCTATTTCACATCTGTTATCCTTGTAAGGTTGATGTTGTGACATATAATAAGGCCACCATATAAGAAATTTGCAAAACCTGCTCCACAATGAGTCCAGTTGTTACACACTGACAGCCACCTTCACACAGGATATGAATGACACACACACACACACACACACACACACACACACACACACACACACACACACACACACACACACACACACACACACTTGCCATGTCTGGGATTAGAACTCCAACCTAACTAGTTTATTACACTACAGCATTACGCAGTTATAGGACACGCAAAAGAGATCACTGGAATAGTCTTTCCCAAAGGTGTATTTCACTGGGAATGACATCAGCAGGCTTGCCAAAGTAGGGCATTTGAATTGTAGTGAGTGTGACTAGCCTAAAAAGCATTGCTCCCTATACAGACAAAGAAACACACGCACAAACATCCACACTTCCCATGTGTGGGAATAGAACCACTACCAAAGTACTATAGCACACTACAGCATTACGCTGTTATAAGACACACCACAGAGATTACTGGGCTACGTGTTTCCCAAAGTGTATTTCACTGGGAATGACAGCAGGCTTGCCAAAGTAGAGTATTTGAATTGTAGTGAGTGTTACTAGCCTAAAAAGCATTGCTCCCTAAACAGACAAAGAAACACACACACAAACATCCACACTTGCCATGTGTTGGAATAGAATCCCTACCAAAGTACTGTATCACACTACAGCATTACGCTGTTATAGGACGCACCACAGAGATTACTGGGATACTCCTTTCCAAAAGGTGTATTTCACTGGAAATGACATTGGCAGGCTTGCCAAACTAGGGCAATGGAAGGTGTAGTGACTGTGAATTTCCTCAAAAGCATTGCACCCCACATAGACAGAGACACACAAACACACACAGTTGCCATATCTGGGATTAGAGCTCCCACCTAACTAGTTTATCACACTACAGCATTACGTAGTTACAGGACATGCCATGGAGATTACTGGGCTATTTCTTTCCCAAAGGAGTATTTCAAAGTTAGCGACATTAGCAGCCTTACCAAAGTAGGGCATTTGAATTGTAGTGAGTGTGACTAGCCTAAAAAGCATTGTTCCTTACACAGACAGAGGCACACACACACAGTTGCCATGTCTGGGATTACAATTCCTACTTAACTAGTTTATTACACTACAGCATTACACAGTTATAGGATGCACCGTGGAGCTTACAGGGCTACTTTTTTTCCCAAAGGGTGTATTTCAAAGTGAATGACATCAGCACACTTGTCATAGTAGGGCAATGGAGAGGGCAGTGTGTGTGTTCATGGATCATAACCCATTCATCTAGAGGTAGAAACATTACACTTAGACACACACAGGTTTATATTCCGCAGGTACGTGCATACAACTGCTAGATGACTACTGCTTTGTACAGTCATGTTGCACAGTTAGCATTTGCACCACAGAGTCTGTAATGCTGAGGGATACCAGTGTCTAATTTTTACAGTGAGTGACATTTACATATCATGTGGTTGTAGCCATTTGGCTGTGTGCTGGGTGGGACAGGCCTCATGATGGAAGGCTCTTTGTCACTGTCACTCTCTTCTACACATCTATGTATGTGTACTTTTGGCATATTATAGTGCATTATCCTTGATATATGTGTGTATTCCTATCCAATGCATTGCAAAGCATGACTGGTGCATACTGAGGAGTGTATGCACTAACATCTACAACTGTCAGATATGTATGGTTCACTGTTGTTGGCATACATGGGCTTCATTTGTTTAAGTGTGTGAGTATGCCCAGTATGCCCTTCTGTATTGACTGTGTTGATCCATTCCAGGTAGTTTGTACTCCAGTGCAGACCTTTGTGTTCTACACCTACAGGTAGCAAACTGTTTCTGCAGGATATCTGTAGATCTGTAGATCAGTTGGCAATTCGGGGTCACACTGTGCAAGGGATAGTGTGTACTGTAGGTGACCATGTCAGTGCTGCTTCTACTACACGGTACTGGTGTTATCAGCAGAGATATTCAGACATGTGTACTGTTATACACTTTAATGTTTTATGTCCTCAAGTACTGGCAGGTGGACATTTTTGCTCACAGTGACGTCCTGGGGAACACAGGATGAATGCAGCTGTGTCCAGTATTGTGGTCAAATGCCTACATATTCGTGGAAAGTTATGCCATTCTGGAGGGGGAGCTGCAGACACTTGCTGCTGGGTCTGGGTCTGTGTGTCGAGTTCAGCACCTTGATACAGTGCTGGCAGAGGATCCCATACATGTACATCCATCGACATGACAGTATGGCCTTATTTTGCTGTGGCAATACCTCACAGCTGTACAGATTCACACAGGTTATCCAGAGGCAGGGGTCATATGTCAGGACATTACCCCTATTGTGGTATACGGGCAGGTTTTTAACCACCATTTTTTGTGTTTGCAGCCAGAGATAATATGTGCACATGGCTGTGTGTCGGACCTTGCACATTCCATGTTGCCCATGCTCCCACCCACCCCCCCCCTCTATTATTTTATCCTCTTCTATACATTATGCATACATTCTCTGATACTTTCCCTATTCTTATTACCTCATCACAGCTGTGTTTTGGTGTTGGTCCACAGTTCATGCAGTGGGACATGGTGTACATGTTACTGTGGTTTGTCCACATGGCCTTGCATATGGCTTATGTGAAATGTGTTATGTTGTTATTTGGGTGTCCATGACATAACATACATTGGCAGTACAGGTGAGACACAGGCCTTTCACAGAGGCCTGTAGGCCATTTGGTGGTGATGCAGGCCAGCTGTAGCAGGCCATTGCATTCTGTCAGTCCTACACTCCCAGACTGTCATACTGTATATCTCCCTGGGGTGACAGGGTAGGTGTGCTAGGTTTTCATGCCAATACTTTCTATCAGTATTGATCAGGTGGTGTGTATGCTGGCAGGGTGCTACTTACAGCTAGGAACACACCTGCATGGGGCACCTACACTGCATGCTGCATTCTTTTGCTATTGCCATACACAGGTGGGGGTCATATTGTATCCATTCCTAACAGCAGGGATACGACCAGAGAGGTACCAGTGGGTGGTGTTTCAGTGAGCTGGGTGCATGTGTGCTATGGACACTACTTGCCTCTGACTCATAAGATATGCATGGGGCATTCCAGTTATGCTGGCTTGTGCAGGGACATCAGCCATTTCCCACTACATCAGTCCTATCACCTTTGTGATCTGCAAGTGTTCGGCCAAATGACATCAATATTCCCTACTACAAGCCCAGATAATGTGATGCATACCTGTATGTACAATTTGAAGGGTATGTCCATTTCATGGTTACACATTATATAATGTATGTATGGGGTACTTTTTCCTGTGTACTGCTTGTATATCTAGCCCAATAGTCATGCCATGTCCATCTTTCAGATGGTGACACATATTACCACCATACATTTACAATGGCTTACTGCTAGCTAGTGTTATACTGGGGGGAATTGTCTTTGGCACTGCAGTTGTGAGGACTTGGCCCTGTCATTGGCAGTAGTGGGCAATGGCCACCAGGTCAAACCTCAAAATGCATACATACTGACCACTCTCACACAATATGAAAATACACCAACCTAACACACACATAACTGCATATCGTACAAATGCGACAATCTATCCTGCTACCTTGGCCACCTCAGGTCATCTGTGCTCCACTGGTATTATACCTACACATATATGTTACTACATGTCTACAACGGATTGGAGGGGGGGCACACCTGACTGTTTTTACATTTCTACACAGGATTGGAGAGGCACACCTGACTCTTACTACATTTCTCCATAGGATTGGGAGGGCACACCTGACTGTTACAATGTGTGTACATTGGAGTGGGGGGGCACACCAGACTGTCACTACATGTCTAAATAGGAATGAGGGGCACACCTGACTATTACTACATTTCTACGTAGGATGGGGGGGGGGGCCACACCTGAATGTTACTACATTTCTACATAGGATTGGGGGGCACACCTGACTGTTTCTACATTTCTACACAGGATTGGGTGGAGCACACCTGTTTTTACATTTCTACACAGGATTGGGGGGGCACACCTGACACTTGTACACATTTGCTATGATTGTACTGGTATGTCAGGTGCTCCATTTCATCCTGTATTCTAACCTATCATGGTGAATAGAGGCATATTAGTGTACTACAGCTCTTAGGTTTGATTGACCTACATATCAGTTTCTGACTTCATACCCTTCATAACTAACATACCACTGCCTGACCTGCTGTAGTCTGTCTGTGTAGGCCTGGGGGGGGGGGGTTACCCATAGCCATCATTCAGAGGCCTTAACACAGCCTTTGTTTCTGTTTGTCTACACCTGTCCTTCTGGCTGAGACTGTTGTTGGGTATGTGAACTTCCATGACTGGCATGTGTGAGTCATATGGACACACATGTGACCCAGCACATTTCCTGCAGTGGGTTTTGTCATCATGTGTAGTACTGGCTACTGCGGTGACAGCAGTATTTGTTACAGATCTCATGGTGCCACTATAGGTGTCTACTATCTGCTGTCGTCCGATTCAACCACCCAATTCCCTTGCATGCTCACATCCATACCATATATACAAGTAACAACACATACTACACCATTCAGCAATTGGTAAGGAGAGTGACTTACCTTGTGGGTGTGCCAGGGCATACTGAGCATGCCTCCTTCTGCCTACTGGGGCAGACTCAGGTTGTTCCTCCTCTGAGTCTCTCTGTGCCTGTGCAGGCCTTGGCAATGGTGGGGGGCTGTGTGGCCCTGCCCCATGCTGTCCCTGCTGCAGCTGTTTCTGCAGGATCATATTATGTAGCATGGCACATACGATGACAATTTGAGTTCATGTAGCTGTGGAGTACTGCAAGGCTCCACTAGATGTGGCCAGGCACCAGAACTGTGACTTTAGCATCCCAAACACATGCTCTATTACAACTCTGGTCAGTGCATGTTCCTTATTACGGATTTCTTTTTCGGGTGTGTGTGCATTTCTGATGGATGTCATCATCCACAGCTCCAGTGCGTAACCAGCATTCCCCACTAGGTGACCGTAAGGGATGTCCCCACTGACAAATCTCTGATACAGCTGTGTCAGATGCCAGATGTGGGAATCATGATAGCTTCCAGGGCAGCCAGCACACACATTCATTATTATGCCCTGGCATCACACATGACCTGTTAGTTGATGGAGGGGAAGCCCTTGCGGTTGATGTAGACCCTATCCCGCTCACCAGGTGGTGCTTTGATGCATATGTGCGTGCAGTCTATAGCACCCACTACCTCAGAGTATTCTGCTATTTGGTGGAAGAGATGCATATTGCTTGCCAATGCCTCACGGGTGATGGAGAAATATACGTGCTCACAGGCATGTGCTGACATGGCATCCAGGATCTGGTGGAGTACACTGGATGCTGATGCCTGTGAGTTCCCCATTATATCTCCAGCTGGTCTTTGGAAGGTACCTGGAGCTAGTATTCTTAGGCCTACACATACCTTGGTATCCACTGGGATGGGTTCCCCTCTATTAGTTCTGTGTGTGAGGCATGGCTGGCACAGCTCAACAATTTGCTGTAAAAGGTCCCTGTCCACCCTATAGCGATCCACTATCTCCAGCTCATGTAGCCCCTGGTAGGTTACCCTGGGTTTGTACACTCTTCTCTGTCTCCTCACTGTGGGTTGGTCAACAGCATTCTTATCCTCACCACACTCAGCCTCTTCCACATGTTGATGTATGATAGCTATTGCAGCCCTTATTATTTTGTTGTTTTTGTTTGTTAAAATTCTCCCGCTTGTACACACAGGAGGTGTAGAGTATGTGGGAAAAACCAAACGGAAAGGTGTTTGCATAGTTTATAGTAGTGTTCTGGGCTGGGCTGGTCTGCTGCCTGTGTAATTGGCTGATTCTGATACATTTCACCTGCCAGCTATGCTTGTTCATCTAGATTACCTTCCTACTGCTGTTTTTCCTTCCCATTGCCTTCCTGTTTAAGCCCGGGGGCACGCCACACAAACACACTGCTCAAATGTGCCCAGAGCTGCTATTTCCTGGTTTATTTTTTTTTCCTTTAAAACCCAGCGCGCGGCATGCACACCCGCTTAGGCAATGTAAAGACTGTTAGGCAGCCTCAGACATGCCCCTTTGCTTAGCTCTGCTAAGCTAAGGGCAAACCCAAGCCACAGGGCTCCAATCCGCTTACAGTATGCCTGACACACACCCCTATGATGTCAACTAACTCCTAGGCTTGCAGCAAGCTATTACTGCTCTTACACTGTTGGGAGCTGACTAGAATGCAGGGGAAATCTGGGATTCAGTATCATTTCCCTCATTTGCAAAGGATTACCTGCTGATGCATAGTTACAGGTCCCACACTGGGCCTCCCCCCTTAGCAACCACTATTCACTGGCCATGTTGTCCTCTGTCTGCCATTGAGTAGAATAGCAAAATAGTGATTTTGGTTAGAATGCTTATTTTAGGGGTTTTATTTTATTTTTCGCCCGATCTCATTTGCCTGCCGCTGCCCTACGCTTAAACAGCCGAGATCGGCTAAAAAAAATAAAAGTAATTTTTTTTTTATTTTTCAACTGTTTTCCATGCCAATGGCTATATATTTGGCCATTGGCATGCTTTCTACATAATATCCACCCTTTATTTCGAGCTGTCATGGCTCTGTTTTGTAGTTTGTAGAAATGTACTCGGTTACTAACCGAATACATTTCTGCAGATTGCACTTGTCCTGTACGGCTGTCTTCCAGCTTCCTGAATCACAAATTCACCTTATTTGCATGGATTTCACCTGCAAATGGACTAATTAGCATACAGGAGCTGAGTTTGTGCAGGCCTAGTGCACTAGTCCTAAACACCGTGCAGGGCTTGCTGAATCCTGGGGAGAGATCTGTCTGTTGGAATACTTTTTGACTTTTTCTAGAGAATGAAAACTTTTATGGCAGTTTAGCATTCTGCTTGTTTCAGACAATTTATAGTTGATTTTCTGAGTGGTTATGACTTTTAAGTGTAATTTTAAATTGTGCTGTATAGCTAAATCTGATGCTCTATTTGGTTATGCTATTTTGTGATTCATTTATTTGCTACACATTGCTGCTGGATTTATCAGCCTGAACCAGTTTTAATCTTGTTACCAGTCCAAAAGGCATCAGAGAAGCACATTTCCATTTCCATCTGTGTATTTTAAAATGCATGCACTGCTGTTTTGTTAATATTGTTTATTGTGATAAGGTTTTGTTAGCCTTTTTTTCTAGTAAGAGTAGGAGATGTGTTTGTGTTCCGTGCATTCTCTTTGATTTAGGCTTAACTTATGGTTAATTTTCTGACTGTCTCTGACTTTTAAGAGATGATTTCAAGTTTTGCTGTATAGAAGGACCTGCTGCTCATTTGGTTGAACTGTTTTATGCTGCAGTTCCTTGCTGCACAGTACTACTTAGGTAACTAGTTGTATCACATTTGACATTACTACCAGTCTCACAGACATCGGGGAAGTATTTTATTTAATCCACTTCCATATGTGTATTTGTAAAGTGAAGTTACTGCTAATATGTTAATGATACTTTTTGTGACAGAGTTTTATTCATTTAACAAACTTTTTTCTTTCTTTTTTCTTGTGACAGTAGGACATTTGCTGGTGTACTATGCATATGTCTTCCTTCAGTTTTTTATTTATGGTTGATTTTATGAATGGATGTGATTTTTTAAAATGCAGGTTTTAAATTTTACTGCGTATGGGGAGACATTTGCAAACTGCGGTGATGGTGCTGCGGTAGTGTTGTCGTCTCACAGTAAGACGTTGTCCCGTTCGATTCTCAGCTAGAGCGTCTTCTGTGTGGAGACATGCAT